>NC_142527.1:21077700-21172700 GCF_964205215.1 Stylophora pistillata | reverse complement strand
ATTTTTTGGACTGATTACAAAGTTTTCACAATGCAGTACAAAGGCGTTCATTGGCCGGTTATAAACACGCCACAATCACTTCAGCGACAGTTGAACGGAACGCTTCATCTAATTTCTAAAATTGTCGATGAAAAAGTCGTTTCTTCGAAAGTGAGTGAATTTTTTTTAAACAAAGTCAAACTCCTGGATGAAAATGTAACCAAACAAAGTCAAAGTACGCAAGTTTTGGTAAACAAGCTTGGTTGGCAAAAGTCAAAGACCAGAAGTAGCGGGATTTGCACTTTTGAAAACGATGTTCACATTGCCTTGTACAGTGCAATTATTGTCGAAGACGGACTTCAGGAAATTTGCATTCTTGTCGTGAGCCCCCACCACACTGTTATTTTGACGGACAGTGGTGCTGGTTAAAGAGGACTCGGTTGTGTCGTCGACAAGGCTGTTTGACAGGACCTCACTGCAACTGCGAAGCTGGGATGTGGATGGGTGCGTGTTTTCATGAGCGAGGCTTTGCTCATTTCTGTGACGGGAGATCGCCATGATGTGACTGTTTGGAATTCCTGCATTAGACCACAAGGTCATGGCTGTCACCCAGACGCTGTGGTTGGTGTAGAGTTTCGACAAGGATGCTGCTTCGCTAATGTTTTTCATCATGGAGTCGAGTGAGTTAACTCCGACTGGACGCACTTCTTACCAGATGCTGTCGTTAAAACTCCAGTTCTTTCTTGGATATTGGAAAAACGACTCGCTCTTTGGGTTTAATTTGGACATGTACAATTTCAAGGCCTTGTAGCCGTCGTTCACGTCGTCTGTTTCGTACATTCGGGCCAACTTTTCGGTGCTTGACACGTCGAAAATTCCACCAGGATGATTTTTGGTGGCTTCATCATGCGCCATCCTCACGAAGTTGTGGCCAGTTGGGTCCACTTCAAACTTGACGCTGGTTGTTTTCAGGGTCCTCTGACCCTCTCGACCTCTTCTGCAAAAGAAGAGGACGATATGGAACCACACGTTACGGAGCAGAGAAAGTGGACTGCTCAAGGTGAGAAGTTGCGAGGATTTTAGCCGCAGCAAATCTTCGATTTCAATAGCCGGTTTGTGTTTTACGTTTCTTTTCCCTGGCGCTTCAAGCTGACAACTGTCGCATTCAGCATTTCGTTTGACCTTTTAAAGCTTGGATCAGAAGTGAGCTTTAGGCCTTTGTTCAGAGTCGGTGCATTCAGATATCTTTCAATGCCGTGACGAAAACCAAGGAGTGTAGATTTGCTGTACACATCTTCGAATTTATATCTGGCCTCTGCGTAGAATCTGCGCAGGTTCGTACCTAGTTGGCCAGGCGACATTTGCACTATAGATTTCTGTATTTTTTTCTCACTACACCAAGCTAAATTAAGGGAGGAAATAATGGTAATACCATTTAGTTTATAGACAATGCGTGACTGCTGTTTTTAATTAACCATGTTACATTTTATAAAGGCTGATAGTTTCTAAAGAAACTGTTAGGGGCTGCGTCGGTGGGGGTAACGAAATAGTTTGGATGTATCAACAAAGTTGAAATGGTAAATTGGCCACCGTAACGATTACAAAAGCTGACGTTTCGAGCGTTAGGCCTTCGTCGGAGCGAAGACGAAGGGCTAACACTCGAAACGTCGGCTTTTGTAATCGTTACGGTGGCCAATTTACCATTTCAAATTTGTTGATATATCCAAATTATCATGTTACAGTGTAGCTGTAATGTTTTTTGAAGTGAAAGTTGCCCGAAAATGTTAGCGTCTCCGGTTGTTTTGTTGATTTTGTAATTAAATGGTTTTCGGTAGGTTTAACAAATGTAACAAAAGAAAAACGTCGTTAACAGAGACGTTTACCTTTAAAGTTGCCACAGACCAATTTGTAGTCTTCTTAGTTCTTGCTGAATGTCTCTCAGCTAAAATTTTCTCCAGCTCCTGTTCCGCTAAACTCGGGAAACGGGCCTGTTGTGCTTCGTTTTCGTTGTGCTTGTTGGCTTGACTACTTACGGGAAAGTCGAAAGCCGAAGAAAAGTTTGGTTGGTCTCCCATTTACAGATATCGCTTTCCGAAACTTTAACTTAAGGAACTCACACGACGGAAATTTCGTAGCTATTTTGAAACTGCACACGTCGTTAAATTGAGCACAATGGCGCAATAGGAATTCGATAGGACTATCGCGCGCGCTATGTTATAATATTCATTAAAATTCATTTAACCTGAGAATAGCTCTTACAATTTACTGTGCTCATAAAATAAAACTTAAATGACAACATGGCAAATAACTAAATATATCAACCTTCGCGACTTAACAATCGGGGCTTATTTCCGATCCTTTTTTTCCCATGTACCCCGCTGTTCTCCCATTCCCCTGCACCCAAACTTCCTCTGGTCCTCTGTACTCACTTTTCCTCTGGTCTTCTGTTCCCACTGTTCCTCTGTTCCCACCATTCCTCTGTGCCCACTGTTCCTCTGGTCCTCTGTGCTCACTGGTCCTCTGTACCCACTGTTCCTCTAATCCTCTGTGCCTCATTCGTCTGTACCCACTAGTCCTCTGTACCCACTGGTCCTCTGTACCCACTAGTCCTCTGTACCCACTGGTCCTCTGTACCCACTAGTCCTCTGTACCCACTGGTCCTCTGTACCCACTAGTCCTCTGTACCCACTAGTCCTCTGTACCCACTGGTCCTCTGTACCCACTGGTCCTCTGTACCCACTAGTCCTCTGTACCCACTGGTCCTCTGTACCCACTGGTCCTCTGTACCCACTGGTCCTCTGTACCCACTGGTCCTCTGTACCCACTGGTCCTCTGTACCCACTGGTCCTCTGTACCCACTGGTCCTCTGTACCCACTGGTCCTCTGTACCCACTGGTCCTCTGTACCCACTGGTCCTCTGTACCTTCTGGTCCTCTGTACCCACTGGTCCTCTGTACCCACTGGTCCTCTGTACTTACTGGTCTTCTGTGCCACTGGTCCTCTGTGCCCACTGTTACTCTGGTCTCGCTGTTCCTCTGGTCCTGAGTACCCACTGGTCTTCTGTACCCATTGTTCCTCTGGTCCTTTGTAGCCACTGTTCCACTGGTCTATTGTACCCACTGTTCCATTGGTCTGCTGTACCCACTGTTTCTCTGGTCCTTTATACCCACTGTTCCTCTGGTCCTCTGTGCCCACTGGTCCTCTGTACCCACCGTTCCTCTAGTCCTCCGTGCCCCATTTCTCTGTACCCACTGGTCCTCTGTACCCACTGGTCCCCTGTACCCACTGGTCCGCTGTACTTACTGGTCCTCTGTACCCACTGGTCCTCTGTACCCACTGTTCCTCTGGTCTCACTCTTCTTCTGGTCCTGCTGTGTACCTACTGGTCTTCTGTACCCACTCTTCCTCTGGTTCTTTCTACCCACTGTTCCACTGGTCCTCTGTGCCTACTGTTCCTCTGGTCCCACTGTTCCACTGGTCCTCTATGCCCACTCTTCTACTAGTCCTCTGTGCCCACTGTTCCTCTGGTCCTCTGTATCCACTGTTCCTCTGTGCCAACTGTTCCTCTGGTCCTCTGTTCCCACTGTTCCACTGGTCCTCTGTGCTCACTGTTCATCTGGTCCTCTTTACCCACTGTTCCACTGGTACTCTGTACCCACTGTTCCACTGGTCCTCTGTACCCACTGTTCCACTGGTCCTTTGTACTCATTTTTCCACTGGTCCTCTGCCCCCATTGTGCCACTGGTCCGCTGTGCCCAATGTTCACTGATCCTCTCTACCTTCTCACATTACTCCTCTGCTACATCTATCTGTTAATTATGAGTTATTTCAGAACTCGGTATATGAGAGACTACCCGGTATATGAGAGACTACCCCAATTTTGCTGGTGTTCATCAATATACATAAAAATATCCAAACGTTTGTTTATTTTGGTCAGCTACAGGGTTTATCAATCAGCACAACTTATTTCATACAAATCTGATTGGTTTCTAGTGTGATCTATAGTTGCTGAGCCTAGTTTACATTTGTACCTGAGTTTTGCAGTAGCGCTAAATGTAGAAGGCACCTAGCTGTTTTCAACCAATCAAGAGTGTAATTTGTCCTGTATATCAGTATTGTGATGAATTAACCAAAACGAAACAAGAAACTTAAAAGGAGTTGTAATCTACCAAATAAAGTCCAAATACACCTGTATTATTACTAAGTTTAAATATCAGTGCTTGTCTGAACCATTATGGAGAGAATTTAGAGGACTGCCAAGCTTTCAGGAAGTCATGTAATGTTAAGGTCTGAATAATTCTGGGCATTACTTGGAAAACATATTACTAATCACATTTCAGCTGTAACATTATACAACCAGGCCCATATTCGTTTTTTGTTGAATCGGTTTAGCTATGTAAACATGAAAGAACAATTTTCTTCAAAGGGGCCGTCATATTAAATTTCCAGACAACAGCAGGGTTTGATTGAATGGCAACAAAAAGTCCTATTTTCACTCATCGGCTAAAAATTGTATTTAATTAAGCATGTACTAAAAAGACTGGTTAAGTAATTTTCTCACTGAGCATGTGGTATGAACAGAGATTCACGATAAAAAACCTTCCGGTAAATGACTTACGTAAAACGTGACCGCACTGCTTAGTCACTTGAATTCTAGCGGTACATATATTGCGTAAACCAAACACTACTTCATTCCACATTTTGTATCACTGTCCAACAACTTGTTTCAGTGTTGGTTATAAAGGACTCCTCGCTGTAAGCCGCACTTAGAAGGCAAGCGGGAAAGAGTTCTGTATAACCCCATTCATTAATTGTGCATTCCATTTCATAAAGACTAAATATAAAGGTTTCTTTGCAACACTCTATGCATAATTAACGTATGGGGTTATATGGAACTCTTGCCGACGAGCCGATTGTAGGAAAGCTGTGTGAAATCTAAGCAACAAAGATGAACAAACAACTTGATAAAAAAACGATCTTCGACCACATGTTTCACCCATAAATACGAAATGGCCGCTTTCTAAAGCTTTGAAACTTGCGTTATCTAGCCGAGCGTAGACTGGAACCTATCCTCGATGATAGTAAACCATGAGACAAGCGCTCTGTTTACTGACAAATCCAACCAGTTAGGAGTAAATATCTTGGGTCATGACATAGTGTGGTTTACACTTCGTGTAAGCCACGCATTAAACGTGTCGAGTTACTGATGTCATCTAACGTATTGACAATGGTACATTGACCTCATATCTTTAAATAAGTTGTGGAAAGAAAATGATTGAGTGCTTGGTGATATACAATGAACTCTCCGCCTACATACACTTTAGTAAGCGGACAGTTTTACCTACCGACACTTTCTTTTTAATTCTTCTTTTTGCCACCCAGTCAAGCTCTGTATTTACACGTTCCCGTAAGCAGACACCCTCTCTTGCAAGCAGACGCAAACCCGTTTAAATTTGAACTCATTGGATTTTTAATTTATTCTTGTTTACCATGAATAATTAGTGACTCTTGGCAATAAAGTTTGTCGTGAATCTGCAAATCAGCAAAAATTATGACTTTTGACGAAGCAACAGAACAGTAGCGATCGGATTTTTCAAATCTCCATTTCTCTGTAGGAAAGCAACTTGTCCTTCCTTTCGACATTATGAAGAGTTTAACACTCCTGTAAGCGGACATACACCCTATGCATCCACCCTTATGGGAATAATTCTCGCAAGCGGACAGCTCTACTAACGGACACATTTTCCAATTCCCGAGGGTGCCATCTTACGAGAGAGTTGACTGCAATTTTTCCCCTCTCGCACTCTTTCCTCCGCGTTGTATTATTTCTCAGATTCAGAAGTGCTGAAATCTCAATACTTTGCAAGAAGTAAAAATCTGTGTACAACGGTTTAATGTCAAGTAAACGACTACAAATCTCCTCGACCATCGATATATAATTGGACAAGAAATACGAAGACTGACCTGCTCAGGGAAAGTTAATTTCATTTTAGATGCAAGGACTTCAAAGATTATCCTTCGGTGACCTTATAATTCTTAGCTAAAGTAATTTGCATGGGTTTTTCATGGGTGTTCTTACGTTATAAGTCATCTGGTCTCAATAACTGAAGTAATCCATATACTAACTGAAGATGTGTTTATCAAAAGACGGAAAACTTGGAAAAAAAAAGAAAAGGAAAGTAAGCTACTTTGTAACTAAAAATCATTAGTATTGCGTGCTTAGTTTTATCTCAAATTGATGACAGTGCTACATATTTCATACTTTGGAGTGAATAGACGTTATAGTCTCATTAAAATCCGTCATCAAAAAATTGTGGTAACAGTTTTTTTTTCCTTAAATCTTCCTGAATTAATTTTTATTTAACCGTAGTCACGTACTGGACATAAATTATAAATTCCGAAATGGTATAAAAAAAGCATTGAAGTTGGGCAATCGCCAACTTTCAAGGGATTTGACTGCAGAATTGATTTCTCCAGGAACACGAAGGGTGTTACGTTTTCTAAACGTCTTTGAAGATATCAAAGAAACATCACCCATACATAGATACTGTGAGTATCTCAGATATAATGACAAATACTAAGCAGGAGTTTCCCTCAGCAAACTATTCATGATCATGAATTTATCTTGAATCGATACATATATAAATCTATATTTATATGAATGGGAAGTCTGCATTTCGATTTTTCTACGTTACGGTGTTAGATACATAAAAGCAGAGCGCAATATATGTTGAGTTAGGAAACTGAATACAAAGACCACGCTAAAAGCCTTTCATCCCTACAAGCCTGTAATGCGATGAGTATATATATATATGTAAAACTCATTGCAGACAGTGCAATACTAATTATAGCATAGAAGGGGGGGGGGGGGGGGAGCTATAAAGCCACCCCAAATGATTCCACATTTGTGGTACCATTTAAGCCATGCCAGAGTGCTCAAACTAGCAACTAGTGAGCTTCGCATACATGTGTGTTTGAAGTATTATTCAGTATGTTTACTCGTTTGTCTTTTGACCCAAAATACGGTACGACTCGTAAAAGTGCTCACTCTATGTACGTTTCAATGGTGTATGGCATAGCTGGGTACTTTTACGAGTTGCGTCGTATTTTGAGTCAAGAGGCAAACGATTAAAAATACTCAGTATTACTAAACACTAAAAAGTCTTCTACACTTCAAATTTATTTATTGTCCAACTGAATTTATTTTACATGCATCTCTTACAAAGCGGGAAAAGCGAAGCAGAAAGAGAAGCGTAGCACTGCAGCCGACCGGTTAAACAGGCCATTTTTACTGAGATCAAAATGACCAACCGCCCAATATATCGTGGGATATTCACACTTGATTTGCGCGTTATTTTTACTCTACTATGTGCATTTGGGTGATAAACTGGGATACTGTCGATTTTTTAGATAAATGCACTTTGTAGAGAACGAGAATAACCCTTGTTTCACAAAAGGAATTATTGTCTTTTCTTATATCTAGACGCCTTGGGAATCTATTTTTCTTCATTTCCCTTTTAATAATATGCACCGCCATAGTGTGTTGAACGTATCAAGTGTGTTACATGCTATGACTTAAGCTGCGCTGAGGATTGCGCGGGATATTGACCAAGCTTGTGAATTACTTAAGGAACTTTGCAAATATTACTCCTGGGTTCAAATTTGAGACGAACTTTCTGCTTTCCTTTTAGCATCTGTTATCCTTA
This sequence comes from Stylophora pistillata, assembly GCF_964205215.1. Taxonomy (NCBI): domain Eukaryota; kingdom Metazoa; phylum Cnidaria; class Anthozoa; order Scleractinia; family Pocilloporidae; genus Stylophora; species Stylophora pistillata. The sequence continues at coordinate 21,165,016 of NC_142527.1, read as the reverse complement.
CATGTAAAGTTTTTGAGATAAAAAATATTACATCACAGATCTGATCAAAGTCAAGGTGAAGATAATGCCCCTGCATTGATAATACCAATACAAAAGTACTTTCCTGTTGCATGTGTACATTATTATTCAGTGACAACTAGTCCTGTCTACTTCGTCTTGGACTTCGATGGTACACTTTAGCCGCAATGTTTGAGTTTCTTGGGGTTCAATTTTAAGGGATCGAAGACCGTGCGAAAAAAAATTAACATCTATAATTCTTTTTTTTTTTTACCACATGGCAGCTGTTTGTCTGCTTCTGTCAATAAACTTCCTGCGTAGCCACAAACGGATGTATACCATAGTTATTGATTATGCCCACCTTACAGGTAATATGTATAAAATGTCAGTATGAGCCTGGCATAATTGAAAACGCATTTATTGATATCTGTATGGAATTGCTCTTCACGTCAGTTAGTCTCATATAAACAGCAAGAAGTGAATGGTAAGTAGACTTTTTGAGTACTTCATCTGAAGAAAACAATTATTTTCGTTTCGATATCCGATTCTTTATTTATATAAGGTGAGATAAAGAACAAATGCTTCGTGACTTTTTTTTACAATATTATTTTAAGTTAAATCATTCTTTGCGTCAGTTGGTCTGATGTAAAGAGCAGGAACGGAATTAAGAAACTTTAATCAAATACGTTGTAATGAAGAAAAGAAATATATAGGCATCGATATCTGATGGTCACTTTTAAAGTATCAAGTAAGTCGGGAAGAGGAAGAACGAATTTTCTGTGTTACGTAGCACTAATTTACCTTTTTTTCGTTATCATGGTGTTTATGAATTTTATCAGTTTTATTTAAGGTGTTTATATATTAAGTTTTCTTTTGCCTTGGTGTTAGTACAATGAACATTGCAGCCAATTAAGCTTGGCCTCTATAGCATATTGATGCCCGCTATGTTCTTATTTTTTTTGCCTGGTCACACAAACAATTATATTACAAAAATAGCGCTCTCTACTGCGAGGATCGTGCATTATACGTATCTATAACCGCAGTTCAAAATATGTGAACTTCATATATTTATCTTATCTGATTTATCATAATGGGTTTATTACGAATCAACTTACCAGCCTGCTCCCAGTTGGCTTGTTAGCTCAATTGGTAGAGCGCTGCACTAGTATCGCAGAGGTCAGTGGTTCGAATCCCGTACAGGCCTGATTTTTTTTCAGGTCTGATTTTCGCTATTGCTTAAATAGCGCTCTCTACTGCGAGGATTGTGCATCATACGCATTTCTCTTTGTTCGACAGTGTGGGGATCAGTTTTGATACTAATCCTGTTGATATATTGAATTTCTCGGCTATTTTTTTACAATAATTTGATAGCATTTCTGATTGGACTTTTATTTTCTCAGGTCCGAGTGGATAATCATTATGTAAATCATGTAATTCATCGGTATATTCTAAATCAACTTCTAAAATCAATCCTTTTTGGCTTGTTTCATGATAAGCACCAATATTTGTTTCATTCAATTTATTTTCTGAAAGCCATTTAAATCCTCCTGTGGGTAGATATTGTGACATTGCCCAACCGTATAAATTATTAGCGTCAAGATACATAATATATTTTGATTCGTCATTTTCATCATAATCTTTCATGAATTTATTATTTGCTTAAGAGTAACGATTTACAATATAACTGATTCCACCACGCATTCCTTTTTCAATGAATTGATACATATCAATTTCTGTCATCAATTCGAGTTTAATATTTGTCATTTTTAACATTGCGTCCCAAGATAAGCCAGGTGTTGTAAAATAATGGCATGGATCTAATTTATAATATTGAAGACAAGTTTTTCTCCAATTTTCAAAAACATCAACCGACAACAATATATCAGACTTTAAGTACAAATCATGATAGTCTTCCATTGAGTTTAAATCGAACTCTCTCCATACTTTTTTTGCGTGATTATATTCTTCATCTGAAATATGCTCATTATTCAGTATGCTGTAAAATTCATCTTTAGTGGGTAATTTTGTCACATTGAATTTTTCATAACTATCTATAAAATCATATGGATAAATTCCTTTTTTTGTCATAAGATTGAATTTCTTATCTTGAAACTGTTCAGAAGTGTATTTAAATGCATCTTTTGGAAAGTTATTCAATAACTTATCAAGACTTGAGCTCATGAATTGAAAACTATCAATGAATGTGAGATGATTTCCAAGCTTGAAAGCCATATATTTTTCTACGTTATTTGAAATAGCATTTATATTCATTTGACACTCTCCTCCTTTTTTATTTGTGTATTTATTGTTCTTGACAATCTCTTGCATTATAAAATGAGAATGATATCCTTTCAAATTATGAAAGATTACAGGTATTTTATCAGTTATTTGAAAATTAAGATTACAATCTTGGTGTGCAGAACTGCTGTACCAACCAGTTACGTGACAATGATCTCTCACACGAGTATCCTTTTCAGTATATTCTTTTTCACAGATATGACATTTATCGGCATTTTTAAATTGTTCTTCATCTTCTTTTGCCATTTTTAATGGTTTGTTGAATTTTGATTTGATGACACTCTTACAATATTTTACTTCTTCAAGCATTTTTTCCATGAACTTATAAACGGCTTTTTCACCACCATATATTTGAATTGGTTTTGTGTATTTATCATCATAACAACAAACAACTCTATAACCATATCTACAATAATAATAAACGGATCAGACAATAAAAATCACATTTCGGTAGTTTGGTCCACTTTTGCCTCGTTAGCAGCCCCCTTCCCCCCCCCCCCCCCCCCGAACATAAAATCCTGGTTACGGGCCTGTACATACATATATATCTTATGTGATTTCCAATGAGAAAAGTTTGGAGACATAAGAAATAACCTGTTTGTTCAAACTGGGGCGGAATTGTTGGATTATTAGCACCTCGACGATCTTACGCTTGTGGAATGTTTCTGCTGAGGAGAGAACACGCCAAGTGAAAGAATGTGATGGATTTTCCCGCAACTGTTTTGCAGGTTCAGAGGTGTGAGTAGGATTTGAATGCTCCGCAATACGTACTGCTAAATTTCTTACAGTTTCGCCAATGTAATCAACGCCACAAGAACAATCTCCTTTATAAACAACTTTGGATCTGTGAGTGTTTTGTCTTTGTTGTTAAAGAAGGCTTTACAAAGATGAAATTATAATGAGTGAATTCGTTAAGTTTTGTAACAAACGTCTTACCGAGTTTTTCGTTTTTGCCGCAAAAAGGAGGGTCATCCTCGGTGTAAAAACCTGACGAGGTTTTCTTTGTTTCATGAGGTCTTGTTTTGCTATACGATTGTTTATAATGTTTTGTTGTCTTTGTTTTACGTCACTCGTGAGCTTCACAGGCTTTTACACCGAGAATGAGCCGAAAAGGCAGCTTGATAAAGACTTTCTTTCGGTCTTCGAAGAGAAAATTCGGAATGATGTTGTCATCTTGTGATGAGTCGTTTATAAAGTTGTTAATTGTATGCGAAATAAAACTTCTGGGATAACCTGCATTGATAAAAGATGTTTCAAGAGTTTTTATGTCCTTAATTGTCAAGATCGGTAGAGATGCGTTTGACTCTATGGAGTGCGCCAGTGGTACAACTCCTTTTCCATTTGGTAGGGACCTCAGATTTCCAATATTCGGTAATATTCCTGACTGCCGGGTATTTAGTCTATTTGAGACCGTGACCGGTAGTGTGATATCACAGATACTGAGCCGGATGTGATGGGAAACACAAGCTCGGTTAAATCTTCTTATGTAAAACCTAAATGATTTTTCGGATCGCTTGACATTTCTAAAGAAACACCAAATACTTTCAATAGGTTTAAATGAGGCTTTCAGTCGGAATTCGTTAAGTGAATATTTCGCTTTTGGGTTTAAGCCGAATTTTTCTAAGTGTCACGAGATGGCCATTTTATAGCAAATAATTTTTAGAGTCGCTTGACATAGATAAAGAAACATTTCATACTCTCAAGAAGCTTCATAGAAGCTTTCAGTGAAAATTCGGTGAAATTATCTGACTGCCGGGCATTTAGTCTATTTAAGACCGTGCCCGGCTGCCGGGCATATAGCCACAGCGACATTCAACTTTTTTCTTCGAACTCAATTTTTTTACTTATCGACAGTAATGCTAAAAGCATTTAAATATGCTTCATTTTTTATGCCATGCAGCAGGTGTCGATCTGCTGCTTTCAATAAACTTCCGACGTCGCCACAAACGAATGTACTTTGTAGTTCAGTTTTTTATTGATTGTGCCAGTCTTTCAAAAATGTAAATGAGAGCCCTATACATAATTCAAAACACATGTGTTGATATCTGCACTAAGTGATTTTTACGTCAGTCAGTCTTATATGAACAGCAGGAGTGGAAGCGTAAGCATTTTTTTCAAATAAGTTGATCTTATAAAAAAAAATTTAACTTGGTATCGACACCCGATGGCTGGTTATACAAATTAGTGTGGGTTAAAAAGCGCATTCCTTGGGTCACATAACGGTGACATATTTTTTTGTGATCTTTTTTCGCAATTTGTTTTATTGTTATTATTTGAATTGCTTTTTACATCCGTTAGCCTTTTCTAGGCGGCAGGAAAGGAAGCGGTAAGTATTTTGTTCGAACGCGTTGTTCGTATCAAGAAAAGAAATATATTGTTATTGGTATCCGATGATTAATTAGGCAAAAGATTTAAGATAAAGAACATTATCTTGACACGTAACACTTAAGCTTTTTTTTTTTTTTTAATATTCTCATTTCTCTTTCATCTATATTACTATTTTCATTGAAGGGGATTGAATTACTTATCTTTACCGAATGTACGTTATTAACACGCTTGGTGCCTGCTCCATGCATTCACAAAATCATCAATTTAGGGGAAAGAGTCAAAACAAAACGGAATAATTATCTCTCTGTAGTTTCCCTTTGAATCTGAGTCAATATTATCAAGGCTTTAGAGGCGAAGGAGTGAATAGTAAGGTCCACATCAGCTAACAGACTAAGCATTTATTCCCATCACTTTTTCAGAGGGGATTGGTGCATATAACTCTTTTTGTACTAAAAATTCATCTCGTCTACCTGAGTTATACCTTGGAAGTGCAACCGGTCTTATCCTGAAGTAGATTAGCCCAATTTGTGGAAAAAATACAACACATTTCAATCCATATTGTTGCAAATCCTTTCGAGGCGACTCAAATGCAGGCAAAGGAGTTAAGATAGCACTTTTCTGTGCTCTTTTATTGGTGTCAACTCCTGAAAATTCGTTGCTTATTGCAATTATTGAGATGAACAAACGGATGCAGACCATTACAAATTATCTCATCGTTAACACGGCTGTCTCGGAAATTATTATCAACTTATTATTTGTTCCTTCTTAGTGGGCCCTCGAAGCTGGCTGGTTTTTGGGTCGCTGGAGTCCGTTTTGTATAAAAGCGCTTCCCTTCTACAGGAAATCACAACTGCTGTCTCAAGTTTCAGTCTCGTTGTCATCACTATTGACAATTATAGAGGAATCGTTTTTCCATTCCAAAAACAGCTTATAAGTTCCGCCAAACTCCGTAGAATCGTCAATTCTTTGATATGGATCGTATCTATGTCTTTTCACGCAGTGTACTTCGAAATTTGAGATTTATTCGTGCAAATATATAGCATATTTTTCCAGCTTATGTACACTTTCTTTTTTAATTATTATTTCTTTTTGTAGTCGAAACAAGGTGCGCCCACTTAAGGACAATTATTCTCCAGACATCCATGCCTTCGTGCTAAAAGAATCGAAAAAACCCTGAGATCATACGAGAGAAGTATTTAAGAAAGGCAACTGCCAACATCCGAAGGATTTCACTACAGAGTGGACTACCCTGAGAATACGTTCGTTGCTTACTTCTTCCTGGTGATTTAGTTACACACGCCAATATCAATGATGTAAGTATCAGTTACTTTTATAGTAATGGTAATTTTGTTATTGCAGTTAGACCTTTTAAGTATATTATCTTAGGAAAACTAAAAATATAACACGGCTATCTTTTGTACCTTTCTTGCATAAATTTATCAGCCAATACCTTAAAATTTTACCAATAAAGTTGCATTCAATTTTGAAAAGATGAACTGTTCCGACAAACGTCGTGTAGCATCCACGCATCAATAACAATTGAGCGCATGGAATTAAAATGCCTAAATGCATGGAGCTACCTTAGGCGCATTTTGGGCCAAATAATATGCGAAGATCCTCAGAGACGTGCTATTGTATTTTCACTAGAGCATCAGTCGTTTTGTTGCAGGTGGGCGACTCTTAACAATGTCTTTGAGGAAGGTTTGCTCAAAACAAATCCCGATTTTTGAGCGAAAAAAGATTAAAAACGACGAAAAGCCAACTAGATAAACTGACCAATGAACCTCCAGAGGTTTTTGCCGAGTTGAAGAAAAAAAATAAAACAAAGTCATTTGAGGGATTGAGCCGAAAAAAAAAAAAACAGAAATCTTATAAAAAAGCGTTAGTCATAGAAATTTGAAGAAAAGCTTCTACTTTTTTGATGGTTGTTTCGACGAGTCCGACTTCAAATTTTCCCTCCATTCGCATGCGGAGATTTTTCTTGTTTTATTTATTTTTGTTTTTTTTTTCTTTTTATCTGAAGACAGCTCGTAAACATTCAGCTGACTTTTATTTTAAGATATTTCATCTCTTGGCTGGCAGGAGCTAATCTTATTGGATCAAAGAACATCCCTATAATTCGCGGAAAATTAATACCTTCATACGAAGATCGTATCTTCAGAAACAATATTGGTGGGAAGCACGACCTTTTTGCTGCATATGCATCGAAAAGTGAAAACATTGTAGCAATAAATATTAATGTTGCAGATTTAATTATCGACCTCTGAATCACCAAAGGGTTGCTTTAGCAAAGTAATCAATGGACTATTATTATCCAGCGTGATACGGTATCAGACAGCGCTCTGTTTCTTTGGTGCACTCACTTTTCCAACTGTCCTGGACCACAAAAACAGAGTGCTGTTTTATAGGAGGGAGCATTAATGATACAAGATATGCGTAATAGACTTCAAAGGGAATACGACCGACTCTCTTTGACGTCAGGTAATTGATATCTGCCTTAGTGACAGATTTTCCTCCGGTTTTTGCCCATTTAAAGGTGATAAAAATGTCTGGTAAGTACTAAATTTCACGCTTTTATGTGCCCGTAACATAATACCAGCAAGGGAGAAAACGTTGAATTTTTTTCTCTTTTTTCAATTTTTTTTCCTTTTTTTTTTTTCTTTTTTTGGGGGGAGGGGGGTGGGGTGGGGGAATTAGGTGGGGTTTTTTAATGTTTGCGGATTAAATCCGAGAAATCAAATTTTCATGTCACACTATATGGTCTGTTGCCTCCAATCACCTTCCAGTGTAGCTACGGAAGTATTTAAAGCACCTCATAAACATTGATTTTTATTTGGCTACTCTGCCAGGTTTTCTTTCTGGAACACCCCTGAGAGCTTCAACAGAACAAAAATCACTGACAGTCATTTAAGGCCAAGTTACACTGCGGTAATTTCCGACAAACAATTGTCTGATGAATATCTAACCCTTCTGTTTAGTATAATAATACTTCCAAACTGTAACATGATTTATCACTCTAAAGGCAGCAATCAGTATTTAGTTTAAGGGTTCTCTTTCTTGTGTTTTTCTTTAAATTATTTATGCGTCAGTAAAACTAACACAAGAAAATGCGAGGAAAAGAAAACTGAGAAAGGGGAAGCGATCTTTCGATAAGCTAACATTGCGAAAAACAGTAATCTTTGAAAAAGTCTTATGCTACAATTTAGTTTAACAAAGTGAGATAAGATAGGTAACATATCATTATTTTCATCTATTTTTTATGATACAAGTTTTGCTTCATTCCTTTCGTTAGATAAACTTTGCAATTTGTACATTGTTAAACGTTGACGACAGCCACAAACAATTAAGGTTCGCCTCCAAGAGAGTTTTTTCTGTTAAATACATATTTTCCCAAGGCTTAATCTTTAAGAAAAAAAATACTAGTACTATTTGGTCCTTAATTAAGGTAATCATGCGAGGCAGCTCCACCTGCACATTACTTTAAACTTCCGATCGACAGGCATTAAAAGACACAAATCCTACGTAAAACACGTGCCTGGAGGCGAGCGTTACCGAAGATTCAAAAAATATATATATATTTTTCTAATCTTTTTCAACCCTTTCCTTTGTCAATTGTAGAGAGCAAGATATAATTTTAATGCATCAAAAAAATTCGTGTCTGTTGGGCTGCTGAGGTGGTAACTTCGAAATGGAGACCGGTTTCATGTTGAAGCATGATAAATTTGCGTGTGACAATACAATAGAACTCCATCCGAACTGTTGCAAACTTTTTCTATCCCTCAGTTTTTACCTGTTTACTGGCAAAGTACAGTTTATACTGGTTTGTACTTGGTGGCGAAAGGAAGGAAGAAATTGAGTATTGGAAAAAGTTCTAATTTATTTATTTATGAATTTATTTATCTATTTATTTATTTATTTATGAGATACCACAAACGTCAAGCGATTTGTACCCCAAACAAAGGAACGAATGTTTTAATAATAAAATAGCGTTGTTCCACTTTTGAATTGCCACGTTAGTACTATACAAAAAACGCTTTAGAACATTATGTGACCTTTTGTTTTCTTAAAATGTAGTGTTGTTTCGTTTTGATTACGTGATTATAAAATATACTTTTTTGGCTAGCCGCACAAAGAGTTGTTTCAGTTTAGTTTCTTTACGTCATAGAAGTATATTAGGCCTTTTTTCACGCGAACATTTAGTTTTAAGGAGTTGTCCCTGAAGCAAATAGGGGTTTTATAGGACTCTTTCGGTTTTTTTTTTTTTTTCTTTTCACAACATGGAGTTTTCTCTTTCCCGGAGTGAAGATCAGACATAAGTCATGATCATTAAGTTTCCATCAGTTTTTAGTTGTGCTTTCTGTCGTCAGATTTGTAATTTAACTCGTTTCCTTACCTTAGACAAATCGTGCATTTCTTTTTAGTTTTCACCGCAAGTGTTGTAACAAGTCGGCTAGCCTGATTACATGATTTAGCCTAATAAACGATTGTAAGAGTCTTCTGTACGCGCTGTACTTCATTGTGGTTAACCTGGCGAACCCAATTACGCCGCACCCCATGTCTGCCGTGTTGGGAACGCGACATGAATAATTAGGAAGACGAGGTGATCTTGATTCATTTTATGTAAATAGCTTGGTTACCTGAACCTGTACACATCGACCAGTTAGCCAGCGAAAAGTCTGGTGAGACAATCAGCGTTCCACACGGACTTAACTGCTTGAGGTAGCTGATTGATAAACTTTCCAGAAAATTTAGATGTAGTGGTATCCTTTTCAACTATTGTAACCTTTTCCTCGAGGAAAACCGATGAACACCGTACCGTTCGAGCTTGGAAAATGAAATAATTGTAGAGAAACAAGTTTAGTTAACTCCTAGCTACACATCATATAGGACTTCTTTTTCTTTTTTTTTCCTTCTAACTGCCTTTTACCGTTAAAGTGCCACTACGACGAAAATTTTTGTTTCTGGTTTTGACATTTATTAGCGCCAATCAAGTTAATATGGTTAGAATTGTACTATGCGATAGGTTTTAGGTCGATGGAAGAGAAATACGCCTTCATATAGCATGAGTTGGCCTGTGACGTCATATGCGCACTTTCGCATCGTGCTTCGTGTGTTGTGAGAGATTCCACAGCGGAAATTCTAGGCGTTTTATAAGATGCATTCTTCCTCGAATTCTTCTTCCAAATGACATACAATCTTAGCCACGTTTTTTAGGTCGAGCTGCGCATATGACGTCTCTTCCGAAAGGCTCCAACTAGTGCCAACTCTTTTTGCAACACTCGGACATTTTTGAATTGAGTAATGGCGAGCGACCAAAAACGAAAAGCAAGGTTGATATAATCATACTTCCCGTGAGAATTTTGCGATTAAACTTGACATGATAAGTGTTTCTTACTTCTAGTTTCCAGAAAAGAAAAGAAAAGGCAATGCGAAATTTTGATCGTAGGGGCACTTTACGATAGGAAAACTAATGATTTGACCGATATGAGCAAGTCATTAATTGTTTTCCTAAACTTTCTCTACATAGATTATGATATCCAGACTCAGATAATCAAGTAATATCAAGTACATTTTTCCTAATATCTGCAAGTCAATAGCTCCTGTACTAAAAGCCCATTTACATAGATGATGCATGGAAACTGTAGCTCAGATAACCAAATAATATCGTAGATTTTGTTTCAAAGCAAAACTAGTTGCTAAACATCGGTTGCACCAATAAATACGTAACTCAAATTATGTAAATATATTTCACTTTGGAACCGGCGTTGAATATCTTACTTTTCCTTCAAGTACGTGCCCTAAAAGATATTAATTATTACAAATACATCTGTTATCATGCATAGTAAATAGAAGGACAATTTTCACGACCTATTTCCCCTTTTTGTTTAATTTTCATTTTCTACACGACATAAGGTGCGCACGCTGTTATCGACTGAAGGGCAGTTATTCTCCAGACATCTGTTTACTTTGTGTCCACAGAATTTAAATCATCCCGAAGTTACAAGAAGGAAGTATTAATGAAAGACAAGAGACGACAATTGTTCTCTCTTGAGAAGAGAAATTTCCAACAGCGGAAGGATTTAATTTCAGAGTAGATTGCCCTGCACGCAATGTCACCAACTGAGGGAAAATTATATTCCGGACATCTGTTTACTTTGTGTCCACAGAATTTAAACCATCTCAATAATATTGGAACGAAATATTCAAGAAAGGCAATTAACTACGTTTGAAGAATTTCACTTCAGAGTCGATTACTCTGCGAATACAAAAGTTGACTGCTTATTTCTGCTAATTGCGGTTGGACCTCCGTTGCACCATCCTTTCAAAACTTTTTTTCGCGGATTGTGGATCCTATTTTTTTTTTCGTTCATTAAAAAACTTTTAGGACCACTTTTCTTGTCAATAAAGGCCTTTATGGAACGAACAAAATAATACAAGGTTGCTTGTAGATATGAAATTTCTCTTCTTGTTTTCGATGCGATGAACAAATGTTAGAATAAAATTTTTGGAGAGGATGTGGGCGAAAATAATCCATATAAAGCGATTGTGCTCTCTTAAAGTATTGAAGGGAAAAAAGGGAAAAATACAAGGGAAAATGCACAGACTTTCAAACGCTTTTCATCAGTGGAAGACAAATAAAAGCAAAACAAAAACAATCATCGCAACAGTAATTTTTCCCAGTGAATTTGTACGCGTTTCAGGCACCCTTGAATTATTGTGACCACAAGCAATTTCTCTCAGTTCCGGAACTTTCGTTGCATAATAGAAGCTTCGAAAAGGGAAAACATTTCAGCCATAAATTAGGGGGCAGTGGACAGGAAGGTTAATTCTGCGTATTAGGGACATTCGGAGGGAATCCAAACTTGCACAATTTTCATGCCAATCGTTTCATATTGATCCTGTGCCTCCAAATGCCTTCCAACGTCGCTACAAGCAAATACAATCTACCTAAAAATCATTGATTACGCCTTCCATAGCATCTTTTTTCTTTTTCTTCTGGAACATCAGTGGGAGCTTCCACAGAATAAAGGGCGCTGTATGGGAAATATTGGTTACTTCCGACATAAATCTTACGAACTGAGGAATGAATTTCTTGTAACATGATTTATCACAGCGACTGTAAAATCAGCAGTCGGTAAATGCGACATGTATTTTGCTAAAGGTGCTATTGTTTCTTGGTCGTTTTTCTTTGCAGATGACGCATCTACGATACACATCGCTCGTTCCATTGTTAAAGTTTTCAATGTATCAGTAAAACTTATAAAAGAGCAGGAAAACGAGGAAGGGGAAATGATCTTTTTATAAGCCTATAATATTGGGCGAAAGGGTCCTTTCGTTAGTTTGATAAAATAAAGTAAGGTAACTAGTATATTGTTTGGCATATGAAAAGCAACTTACAACTGTCAACTTTTTTCTTTTTTTTCATATTTTTCAGTGGTTTAATTTTTACATTCACGGGAGCCTCGTGATAAATATGGAATCACGATAAATACCACAATCAGCTAAGGTAAGTTTTTGTTCTGCTGAATAGTAATGTTTACAAACCTCCTTAGTCGTTGAGAATCAAATAATATTCTTTTTCTTTTCACCGTAGACTGGAAGACTGATTAATTTTACATGCGACAAAGCATCAGTTTCTGTTACATTGCCGAGAAATCGGTTTTATCTTGAAGAATGAGTAACTTCACTTGTATTAATGTGACAGAACTCAGCCCATACTGCTGCAAACTGTTTCAAAGCGACACGGAAGCAGTCAAAGGAGTTAAAATACTATTTTACTGCGTTCTTCTATTTATGTCAATTATTGGAAACTCGTTGGTCGTTGCCATCGTCAAGATGAATAAACGAATGCAGAGCATTACAAATTATCTCATCGCCAACATGGCTGTCTCAGACATCATCATAACAGTTCTGGTAGTTCCGCGACAGATAACAGAAATATTGCTTGGCCCACGATCGTGGCTGATGAGGGGATTGTTGGGCTCCATTCTCTGTAAAAGCCTTTCCTTTGTATCGGACACCACGACTGATGTCTCAGTCTTAAGTCTCATGGTCATTACTGTAGACAGGTATAGAGGAATCTTGTTTCCTTTCCAAAAACAACTTTGGAGTCCATCTAAACTCTGTAAAATCGTTATACCACTGATATGGATTATATCGATGTCTTTTCACGCAGTGTACTTCGATATTTTTCGCCTTGTGACATACGACGGAAATGCATATTGCAATGTGCACTGGACTCCAAAGTGGCAAAAAATATATTTTGTAGCTATAATTGTTTGTTTGATAGCTGTTCCAGCTTTCATAATCACATTTCTGTATTTGCGTATTATTCAGAATCTCGTAAGAAGTAGAGCTTCTCTAAGCAAAGGACCTTTGAGTTTGAAACGACTAAAAGAAGACACAAAAGTCATGAGGAACATCATTGCAATACTTATAGCTTTCGTGGTATGCGTGACTCCAATTAGTATCTATGGAATAATGTTTTTTTTTGTTTGGGGTATGAATGTGCCCTGTGGCATGGAAAACTACGGTTTTGCTGCTCACTTTTTTCTCTATGCGAACGCATCGGTCAATCCATGGATATATTTTGTGTTCAACGATAAATATCGTCGTGGTTTCGAGAACATTTTAGGAAAACTCCTTGTCGTTAGAAACGGAATGGAGTCTAGAAGGGGATCACCGCACGCATTAGAAATGGCAGGTGTCTGATCATCTGCTTACTTACATGTGGGAGGACTGCTTTCAAGTTTTTAAAAGACGTTGAGAAGCGAAGTGTTGTAGTGAAAGAAAGTTCATAACGTACCCTCCTCCTTAGTCTTTTCGTCCTCCGCTTATTACACTTGTGGTGCCGGTAAGTTTGCAAGCTTTTTTTTTTTTACCGAAAGCCAGATTTCAAGGGAAAAGAAATGTACGAGAATTTGTACGGGATGTCGAAATATTGTGGTATATTTCCCCACAAACGGGGAAGCATTTTATTTCCAACTGCGAGATACCTTGAAGAGAAGTCTCAGGCAATTCTTCGTATCGGTAACTCTCTTATAATATTTATCAGCTGAAGACAAAGTAGACCCAAACTTTTAAGAGTGTTAGAGAAGTTCCATTTTGACTTTTGACAATATGTACAACACCATTGGTTTAAATAGGTTTAATACTGGCTTTTGCTATTAGTTAGCAAGAGAGCCGCGATAGCCTTGTTATTGACAATTGTAAATATAGCACGAAACAACTTAGTTCTTTGAGTTTTCATAAAGTATCGCCAGTATTGATTAGTCTTGTTCTACCTCACTGGCTTGTTTCTGTTATTTTTGTTGTTGTTGTTTTTTTTTTAGGCCAAGCAAGAGAAGTTTCTAAGGCCTACTCTGAGTAGTCGCCCTAAAGTCGCTATTAATTACGCAATGTTATAAGATCAGAGGAGAAGGCATGGTGGTCAATGTGTCATCACTAATTGCAAAAAAAATTATATATGGCAGAAACTGAACGGACGAATTGGTGACCAATTCGAGAACACCTTCGCGACATAGAAAGGAACGACAAGGGCGCATCCAAACCAGTCGCTAGGCACTTCAATCTCTATCATTCTAAGCGGCATATGGAAGTTTGTGGCCTTTCCTTACATCTAGGCGATTCTGAAAGCCGCACAACTCTTGAACAAAAATTTATCTTTCAAATCGGCTCTCTTAATTCTCACGGTATCAACAAAGGCTTTTCATTCAATTTATGTATCCTTGTTTTCCTCGTCGCCATATTCCCGCTAATAGCGTAATTCCATTTTCTGCGCATAAACACACACACACAACCCACAATTCCTGCATTCGCTCTGACGAAGGGCTAACTCGAATTGCCAACGTTGAAACTCTTGGCGGTAGCCAATTTGCATTATCAACTCAGTTGCTAAATTGAACTACAACAGCTACACCACGCATTCATAAAATCGTCAATTTAGTGGAAAGAGTCAAAACAAAACGGAATATTTATCTCTCTGTAGTTTCTTCCCTTTGATTGATCTGAGTCAATATTATCAAGGCTTTAGAGGCGAAGGAGTGAATAGTAAGGTCCACATCAGCTAACAGACTAAGCACCTATTCTCATCATTTTTTCAGTGTGGATTGGTGCATATAACTCTTTTTGTACTAAAAAATTCAACGAGTCTACCTGAGTTATTCCTTGGAAGTGCAACCGGTCTTATCTTGACTGAGTATGATTGACCAAAATTGTGGAAAAAATATAACACATTTCAGTCTATATTGTTGCAAACCCTTTCGAGGCGATTCGAATGCAGGAAAAGGAGTTGAGATAGCATTTTACTGTGTCCTTTAATTGACGTCAACTCTTGGAAATTCGTTGCTTATTGCAATTATTAAGATGAACAAACGGATGCAGACCATTACGAATTATCTCATCGCCAACATGACTGTCTCTGAAATTATTATCATCTTATTATTTGTTCCTAATTAGTGGACCCTCGAAGATGGCTGGTCATTGCGTCGCCGGGTTTCGTTTTGCATAATAGCGCTTCCTTTCTACAGGACATCACGACTGCTGTCTCAGTTTTCAGTCTCGTTGTCATCCCTATTGACAGGTATAGAGAAATCGTTTTTCCATTCCGAAAACAACTAATGAGTCCCGCTGAACTATGTGGAATCGTCATTCCTTTGATATAGATCGTATCTATGTCTTTTCACGCATTGTACTTCGAAATTTTAAATTTATTCTTGCAAATATATAGCATGATATTTTCCAACTTATGTACGCTTTCTTTTTTAATTATTTTCCTTTCAAGTCGAAAGTAGGCGCGCCCACTTAAGGGTAATTATTCCGTGTGTTTGTGCTCAAAGAATCGAAACAACCCTGAAATGATACGAGAGAAGTATTTAAGAAAGGCAACTGCCAAAGTCTGAAGGATTTCACTACAGAGTAGGATTACCATGAGAATGCGTGCGTTGCTTACTCCTTCCTGGTGATTTAACAGCACACGCCAATATCAATAATGTACGTGTCAGTTATTTTTATACTAATGGTAATTTTGTTGTTGCAGCTGTTAGACCTTTTTACGTATATGATCTTGTGAGGCAAACTACAAATATAAGGAGGCTATCTTTTGTAGCTTTCTTGCATAAAATTATCAATCAATACTTCATCAATGTTCTTTTATTGATGTCACCTCTTGGAAATTCGTTGCTTATTGCAATTATTAAGATGAACAAACGGATGCAGACCATTACGAATTATCTCATCGCCAACATGACTGTCTCTGAAATTATTATCACCTTATTATTTGTTCCTAATTAGTGGGCCCTCGAAGATGGCTGGTCATTGGGTCGTCGGGTTTCGTTTTGCATAATAGCGCTTCCTTTCTACAAGACATCTCGACTGCTGTTTTCTAAAAAAAACCTGCGTTTAATTATTGAAAAGATGCCTGTTTCAGCAAACGTCGAGTAGCATTCGTGCATCGATAACAATCGAGCGCATGGAAGTAAAATGCCTTAGTGTAGGGGGCTACCTTAGGCGAGTTTTGGGCCAAATACAAAGATAATCAGGGACAGGCTGTTGTTTCATCGCAGGAGCACCAGTTGTTTTGTTGCAGGAGGGCGACTCTTAGCAATGTCTTTGAGGGGGGTTTGCTTAAAAGAAATCCCGATTTTTGAACAAAAAAAAAGTGACAAATGATAAAACGCCAACTAGATAAACTGACCAATGAACCTATCAGAGGTTTTTGCCGAGTAGAAGAAAAAAAATAAACCAAAGTCATTCAGGAGATTCAACCGAAAAAAAAATCAGAAATTGTATAAGAGAGCATTGTTCATAGAAATTTGAAGAAAAACTGATACAACTCTGATAGTTGTTTCGACGAGTCCGACTTAAAATTTTCCCTCCATTCGCATGCGGAGGTTTTCTTGTTTTGTTTTATTTTTGTTTGTTTTGATCTGAAAACAGCTCGTAAATATTCTGCACACTTTCATCTTAAGATATTTTATCTCTTGGCCGGCAAGAGCTTAATATCTTCTTGGATCAAAGAACAACCCCATAATTCGCGGAAAATTGATACCTTCATACTAAGAACAAGCTTCGAATTCCCTTAATTGTTCTGATTCGTATCTTCAGATATAATATTGATGGGAAGCAAGACCTTTTTGCTGCATATGCATCGAAAAGTGAAAACATTGTAGCAATATGATGTCCATAATGTTCGCTTAATAAAGTATATTCTATATACAAGGCTAAAAGATTAGGAAAAAAATATTAAAATGTTTAAACCAAACGTTTTCGGCTGTTTGCCATCATTAGGGTTGAAAATAATGACCGTCTGCACATACATATGTATCTTATGTCATTCCCGATGGGAAAAGTTTGGAGATATGAGAAACAACTTGTTTGAACATAGTCTCAAACTTCGCCGTATCAATGCTGACTTCTCTATCTTACGGCCAGCTTTTGTATCCAAACACAGAACCGGAGTCTCACGCGTCAAACTCATACATCGCATGGTATCCAAATTCCTGCGTCTCAGTAGAGCGTTTTAATTCTCTTTGTAGTACTAAGAACAAAAAACTTTCAAAACTTCTGAAGAGTAAACATGAGTCGAAGTACTTTTCAGTACCCATTGTTAACCTCTCGAGTAAAGATACTACTTTACATTATTTACGTTATGGACTCAACCATAGCTTCATCGACAAGAACCAACACGTGAAACTTAACTTCCTGTCGGAGTTTGAACTTCTCTTTAACCAAGTTAGCTTGAGCATCCCTGTTCGCCAAAATGAAGATCTCAATCATTTCCTTCGCGTTAATTCTAACCTCTTCCACCAAAACATTTTCAGCACTCCCAACTACACTTACAAAGTCTTACATAAACTAGCATCAGATCCCGACATGGTGGTCTTCTCTGGTGATAAAGATTCATCTGTCGTCATTATGCAACGCGCCGACTACTTCAACAAACTTGAAACTATGATCGAAGAAGGCACAGCCGACGGGAAATACGTAGTGACTGAGGACAACACACTAAAAGACCTCAAATCTTTTTAAGCTTTTCTGACCCGAAACTTCAAGTGATCTCTGCCACTGAGTAAAGTCAAACCGACATCAAACCAGCCTGCTTTCCTATATGGGACTGCCAAAACCCATAAATTCCACAACCCTGAACAAATTACGACGGACAATTTGAAACTTCGACCGATTGTCAGCACTTGTGCAACCTTTTATCATGAAACCGCCAAATTCCTAGCCTCTTACTTACTTCCTCTCACTGAGAACGAATGCACCGTAAAAACTACCACCGATTTCGCTGAGCGTCTAAGAAACAGATCTGTTGATAATTATGAAGTCTTGGTCTCGTATAATGTGTCCTCTCTCTTTGCTGAAGTTCCGCTCGTTGATACCATTGACCACATCATTCGTGAAATTTACACTAACAACAAGCTACCACAACTCAGCTCAAAGTTACTCTTCAGACGCCTTCTCTGTAATGTCACCAAGAACACAGTTTTCAGTTTTAATGACAAGCTATATAAACAAACTGACGGATGCGGCATGGGCAACCCACTATCTCCAGTCCTTGCAAATATTTTCATGGCTAAATTAGAAGCTGATGTACTCCAACCTTTCAACCCGCCATTCTATGACCGGTATTTTGACGATTGTTTCTCTAAGAAGAGAAAGGACGAGCCTGATGCTCTATTTGAACGGCTAAATCACTATCACCCTAACATAGTTTTCACTGCCGAGAAAAACCCCAACCACTTCCTCGATACTGCCTTTAGTTATAACAACAAATTCAATTGCAGCGTCTTCAAGAAACCGGGGAAACTACCAACACATTGGAAATCTGAGGTCCCTACCAAATGGAAAAGGAATTGCATCACTGACGCACTCCATAGAGCCAAACACATCTCCACCGATCTTGACAAGGACATAAAAACTCTTCAAACATCTTTTATCAATGCAGGTTATCCCAAACGTTTCATTTCGCATACAATTAACAACTTTCTAAACGACTCATCACAAGATGACAACATCATCCCAAATTTTCTCTTTGAAGATCGAAAGAAAGTTTTTATCAAGCTTCCTTTTTGCGGTAAAAACGAAAAACTCGGTAAGACGTTTGTTGCAAAACTCAACGAGTTCACTAATTTTAATCTCATCTTTGTAATCCTGAGGCAAACTAGGCAAATTAAAAGCCTTTTTAATAACAAAGACGGAAACACTCACAGAAATTTGTTTACAAAGGAGATTGTTCTTGTGGCGTTGATTACATTGGCGAAACTGTGAGAAATTTAGCAGTACGTATTGCGGAGCATTCAAATCCTGCTCACACCTCTGAACCTGCAAAACACTTGCGGGAAAATCCATCACATTCTTTCACTTGGCGTGTTCTCTCCTCAGCGCACAAATTCCACGAGCATCAGATCGTCGAGGGGCTAATGATCCAACAATTCCACCCCTGTTTGAACAGACAAGCTATTTCGTACGTCTCCAAACTTTTCCCATCGGGAATCACATAAGATATATATGTATGTGCAGACGGTCATTATTTTCAACCCAGATGATGGCAAACAGCCGAAAACGTTTGGTTTAATAAAATCTTCCTTTTGTCACTACATTGCTATTTTCATGTCTCTAACTATGCAAGCTGTTAATTAGTTATGATATTAGTAAAACTACAAAGCTTTGTGTGAATCTTAGTAAAGAATAGGGATTTAGAATGGGAGGGTAGTTCAGAATATCCTTGCAGGCCTCAATTTGGGATTAGAACACATATTGCAAGTAACAGTTTCTAAATTGTCAGGTTAGTGCAATATTTTTTGGGCTCAGCAAGACCAGTGCCATCAGGCTACTTGCCCCAGGGTGCTGGAGGGCAATGAGAATGCTTGTCACTTGACTTGTGGTTGCTCAAACCCTAACCCAACTGTAACCCTAACCCTAAACCGTGACCCTTTCATCAAAATACTGGAAAAAGGTCAATAGATTTCTGCAACCCCAACCCTAGCCATTGGGTTACGTCGAGACTCGCCATTGCTGTCTCCTCAGGGTGTCAAATACCTTAGTCAGGTGATTTTAATTTTTTTCATTATTCAGCTTAAACATTTTAATATTTTTTTCCTAATCTTTTAGCCTTGTATATGAAATATATATATTGCAGCAATAATTATTAATGTTGCAGATTTAATTATCGACCTCTGAATCACCAAAAGGGTTGCTTTAGCAAAGAAATCAATGGACTATTATCTAGCACGATACGACTGTCAGAAAGCGCCCTGTTTTTGCGGTCCACTCACTTTTCCAACTGTCCTGGACCACAAAAACAAAGTGCTGTTTTATAGGAGGGAGCAACAATCATGCAAAATATACGTAATCTACTTCAAAGGGAATACGACCGCTTCCTTTTAATGTCAGGCATTTGACCTGTCTCAGTGACGTTTTTCTCTCCGGTTTTTTCCCGTCTAAAGGTGATGAAAATGTTTGGTAAGAACTAAATTTCACGCTTTTATGTTCCAGTAGCATGATAAAATATAATTTTTTTCCGGGGGGAGGGGGGCGGTGGCGGTGAGGGGGGGGGGGGAGGATCAGGTGGGGATTCTCATGTTTGCGGATTAAATCCGAGAAATCAAATTTTCATGTCACACTTTATGGGGCGGTGTCTCCAATCACCTTCCAGTGTAGCTACGGACGTATTTAAAGCACCTCATAAACATTCATTTTTATTTGGCTACTCTGCCAGGTTTTCTTTCTGGAACACCCCTGAGAGCTTCAACAGAACAAAAAGCTCTGACAGTCATTTTAGGCCAAATTACACTGGGGTAATTTCCGACAAGCAATTGTCTGATGAATATCTAACCCTTGTCTTTAGTGTACAGCAATATTTCCAAACTGTAACTTGATTTGTCACTATAAAAAGGCAGTAATCAGTATTTAGTTGAAGGGTTCTCTTTCTCGTGTTTTTCTTTAAATTATTCATGCATCAGTAAAACTAATGCAAAAAGCGCGAGGAAAAAAAACTGAGAAAGGGGAAGCGATATTTCGATAAGCTAACTTTGCGAAAAACAGAATTATTTGAAAAAGTCTTATCGTTGCAATGTAGTTTATCAAAGTGAGATAAAACATGATGGGCAACGTATCATAAACCTCGCAATTTTTACATTGTTAAACGTTGACGACAGCCACAATCCCGATCGAGGTTCGCCTCTAAGAGAGTTTTTTTCTCTGTTAAATACATATTTTCCAAGGGCTTAGTCGTTTAAAAAAAAACGGTCCTAAATCAAGGTAATCATATAAGCTTTAAAATTCCGGTCGGCAGGCATTAAAAACACAAATCCTAGGTAATACACATGTTTGGAGGCGAGTTTTATTGAATATTCAAAACAAAAATATTTCTATTCTTTTCCAACCCTTTTTTTTATCAACTGCAGAGAGGAAGATATAATTTTTATTGTGTCAAAAAAGTTCGTTGGTGTTGTGCTGCTGAGGTGGTGACCTCGGGGTGCAGACCGGTTTTGTGTTAAAGTATGATAAATTCGCGCGTGAAAATACAATAGAACTCCATCCGAGCCACTAGTGCAAACTTTTTCAAATTAAACCGAACGAAGTCGGAGGAGCAAGAATACTTATCTATATATTGTGCTCTACTTATACTGGTTATTAGAAACTCGTAAATCATTACAAACATCAAATTAAAAAAATACAAACAATTACGAATTACATCACCACAAAACGTTTGAACGATTTGGTTTCCGTCAGCCGTTTGTTAACTATCCCTTATTTTTTACTTGTTTATTAGTAAAGTGCAGTTTATGCAGTAGAACTTCGATTTAACGAACCTCTATATAACGAAGTCCTCGGCATAACGAAGTATATTATTCAGCCCGGCTAAAGTTTCAGTAAAATGTATGCCACAGAACCTTGAAATAACGAACATCGATATGAAGAAATCCTCCTTATAACGAACACAATCCAGAAGCCCAAACATATACAAATATCCCGATATAACGAAAAAAATGTGAACACCGGTACCTGACCAAAGACAAATGCCAAACAGACCAACAGTGCAGTTGCTTAATACTGTACACTGCGCAGTATTACTTCACTTGTCAAATGTCCATTGTGAAGATGAATAGTGTGACACTGTTCATGTTCACAATGACATTTGATAAGTGAGGCATGGAAGAAAGGGAATTTCCGCGCTCTTTCTCTTGGATAAAAAGTGCATTTTAACGAAAGACAAAATATGAGGCAGTTGGCTTGTTAGCTGAATTGGTAGAGCGCTGCACTAGTATTACAGAGGTCAGTGGTTAGAATCCCATACAGGCCTGAATTTTTTCAGGTCTGATTGATTTTCACTATTGCTTAAATAGTGCTCTTTACTGCGAGGATCGTGCACAAATACGTTTCTATAACCACAGTTCAGATATATTTATTTCGTAGAATACATTGTAAAACAGGCTCAAAGGTCAGTTGAAAGGTAGTATCTCAGTTGGCTTTTCAAGAACAAGCTTACCAAGTGGGATGAGAATGATTCGCTCCTATGGTTGAAGGCGCTACTTATTTTGAAGATTAGCCCACCAGGGATCAACGTTGTTAGGTTTTATTTATACTAGAATGAGCACGGCTCGTTACATCCGTGGTTACGTCGTAGTCAAAATTTGTTTCTGAGTAGTTGGATCCCTTGATTCGCTATCTCGATGCTTTATCTTGATGCTTGCGTTTACGGCCGTTGATGACCAGCTTCGAATTTTTTTACAGCATAAATTGTTCCTTTTAAATTATAAGTCACCTGACCTAATTTTCCCGCCGCGCGTAGTCGAGGCGAATTCGCAATTACGATAATTAATTCTAATTCTTTTACTACGCGCTCCACTGAACATGCAAATCAGAGAACTTGCGGAGAGTAAAGGCTAAGGTCCACTGATTCACTGAAGCCAAGGTTTCAAATGGTATGCCTGCCCACATGTAGCAATATTTAATCCTTTGTGATTTATGTTTTATTGAAGCTTTATTTAATCTCGTTTCCATTTAAATTTAAACTTTTAAAATGTCTTTTAAACCTCATTACAATATTTCTTTAAATTACTCCTAACTGATACCTCAAATACCTTCAACGCAATAAATAGAGCTGCTGCGCTTCACAATATAAAGGTTCTGTGTCCACCCATAGCAACCTACGCAATCAATAGATACCGGCAACCGGCGACACTGTTTATAACAGGAGGAGCGAGCTTAAATTCGCCGAAGACACTACACAAGGGGATCCCTTGGCGATGGCGATTTACGCCATCAGCCTCCAACCGTTGATTACACGCCTGGGTATCTCCAGTGACGCGAAACAATGCTAGTATGCCGACGACACAAGTGGCTCCGGATCTTTAGAAGCGATAAAGCAATGGTGGGACAAACTGACCGAAGCTGGGCCTAATTTGGGATACTATTCAAACGCTAAGAAATGTTGACTTATGGGGGCAGCCCTGCGTCCCAGAGAATATCTGGAGAAATACGTTGATAACAAAGTGGACGATTGGGTAAGCCGGGTCGTTAAGTTGGCAGAATTTGCCTTGTCACAAGCACACCACTATTTGAGTAGGTGTCACAATGACCGGTCATATTCTCCTGCGCCCAATGTTTATCCTAGCAATTTGGTGTTCCAGCATTAAGACGACAAGCAGAAGTTCACTCTTCTTACGTCTAAATGGACAGAGGACAGAACGGATCAAGTTTTTTAACAGTGGATATCGATTACAGTCGGAAAATTGGCGTTCGAATTTTCAACCAGTTCGGCGTCTGTACACTGCCTCTTGGGTTTCCAATTTGCATATTTATGCCGATGAGTTTACCACTAACGAACCATTGTGGAGCACGGCAGGGACAAAGAAAGTGTTTCCTGGAGCGCTGAAAGCTCTGGTATTTGTCATCAAGTTAGATTACCTCCACAACAGACGCAACTTTAATGCGGGTATGATATAACACTAACAACCCTACTTCTTTCGATGCAGTTGTTGTTAATGGTAAGCCCATTGACCTAACTACTAGTGCCAAAATACTACGCCTTAACATCTCCAATGATTTGAAATGGAATTGTCACATTAAGTCCATTGTTAAGAAAGCTAAAAAGCGCTTGTATTGCTTATATCAGCTTAAACGCTCTGGTCTTGGTACCCGTGAGTTAGTCCAGTTTTTCTGCACTTGTATTCGTCCGATTACAGAGTATGCATGTCCTGTCTTCCATGATGGCCTTCCCGTGTACCTCTCCAACGAACTTGAAGAAATACAAAAGCGGGCTACGCGCATTATTTTTCCTCTTTACTCATATAATGAGGCCTTGGCTGAATCAGGCCTGACTAAACTTTCAGATCGCCGCCAGAAACTAGTTGATAAACTATTTAAGAATGTTTTACAGAATGAACAGAACAAGCTCCATGAACTTCTTCCTACTCGCAACACATGTACCTTTAACCTAAGAAATATGCGGAAGCTTAAGCCAGTTTTTTAGACGACCAGGTTTCGTAATAGTTTTATTACCTTCAATGTCCTTAAGGCTTGAACGGTTTTATACAACGGTTTTTTTTTTTAGAACATATATTTAGTGTTCTTATTGCTGTTTTAATACATTTAGTCTAACGTAATTATCAATGTTTGAAACTTGTAAATAGTCGTATAATTCAACTTTTGGTTGCAAATCGGTTATTAATAAACTATCTATCTATCTAACTATCTATCTATCTATCCATCTATCTATCTATCTATCTGATATTCCAGAGGAAACAAAAGCCCACTTTGGAACAATAAAAACAACCTACCGCCCACAAGAAACATTTGTTCCTCAGGTTACTCCGTGGCCTACGTCTGTTAAATATATCCACAAGAAGCCCAAAAGATCTCAAGGTCGTTTCTTGTATTATCCCAACACTTGTGCGTCACGGAAGGTATTACTCAGAGGTGGAGATATTTCAATAAATCCAGGTCCGTCTAAGAAGGCAGCAACTAAATGTGAACATTGCGAGAAAACAATCAGAAAGAATCAAAAGGCTGTTAGTTGCGGGGTATGCCTTGGATCAAACCAAGCGAAATGCGCTGGTGTAAAAAATGTGGTGTTGAGTAAAGACTGGACATGCTCGGGATGTTTACTTTCAGTCCTCCCTTTCCATAAATGTCGTACAGATGCATTAATTGAAGACCAAGAAGCCATTGCTTCGTACGAGGAATTTACGAAAAATACCGAGAAAATTGTTCGAGTATCAAAGGAGCAATCAAAACATCTAAGGCTAATGCACCTAAACACTCAATGCATGTCATAAACTCTCAACGAATTCCTTTTGACCGTGAAACAGTTCCCGATAGACGTAATTACTCTTAGCGAGACCTGGCTCAAGAACAACCTAGCTCTGTTGAGGTATGTGTCAGTCCCTGGTTACTCAGCAGTTTTTAGAAATAGAGGGTCAATCAAAGGTGGTGGCGTCGGCGCGTATATTCATTAATCCATCAAGTTTAAGCGCCGTTGTGATATAGAAAACTTGCATCCAGATCTAGAACATCTATGGATAGAACTACCAGGACGTAACAAAAACAGTAAAGCGCTCATTGAAATTGTGTACAGACCTATGCTAATACTCAGCGAAAGTGACTGGTTGGAGCGCGTTGAATCTTTGCTTGGCTACCTAACCGTGAGTGGGGATGGTTTACTAGTTGTAACTGGAGATGTCAACATAGATATGCGAAAGCCCTCTGACAGTTTAACACGGAAGTATCAAACCCTTCTTGATGCATTTAGTCTCAAGAAAATTGTCGCGAAACTCACTAAGTGACGCGCACATCAAAAACCCTCATCGACCACACTGTCGTCAATTTTCCACAAAACATCATCAACACTGACGTCATACCTTGCTCTACAGTCGGTGATCATGATGCGCCGTTTGCATGCATTAATGTCCGCCCACCCAGATTTCAACCTCGCTTTAAGTTTATACGGAATGAGAAGGGACTGGGTGAAAATGCATTCAAGGAGGATTTTTCTTTACTTCCTCTAGACGTGTTTATGGTTTGGAGTCACCGGATGACATAGTCGATGCTTTGAATTCTCTCATAAAGGATCGTTTGGACCAACATGTACCCTTTAGAAGGGTGAAGGTTACACGCCCTCCTGCCCCTTGGCTGCAAACTGAAGAAATACGTCAACTCCAGAAAGACCGGGACCACCTAAGAGCAGAGGCTCACAAGAAAGGCGGCGAAACAATACGGGCAGCGTTCAGAGAAGTGGGAAATAAAATCAAGTCGGTAATCGGTAAGGCAAGGAGGTCCTTCCTGACAAATTCCCTCTCATCAAGACGTCCAAAAGAAGTGTGGAAGGTGATACATCGAGTTCTACATCCAAGTCCCAAGCCTCTTCGCGAAGATCCTGAAAAACTGAATAGATTTTTCATCTCTACGGCTACAAGAACACTCGGTACAAAACCTGATAGCAGTCATGACTTGCTAGACCTGGTGCGGTCGCTTCCCGTCCGGGCCGTGCTCATGAATTTTCCACCTTTGCACTAAGACATGTGTCAAGGGGTGAAGTCTTAAAGGAGATTTCCCGCCTTCGCTCCGATTGCTCAACGGGTGTCGACCAAATCTCCGTCAAGTTTGTCAAGCTGGCAAGTGACCATCTTTCTGGTCCACTCACATACATTATGAATGCTTCCATTAATTCGAAATCATTTCCAAAAACCTGGAAAACAGCGCGGATATCTCCTATTCCCAAAGTAGATAATCCCGTGGGTAAAAAGGACTACCGCCCAGTCTCTATTTTGCCAAGTCTCTCAAAAATATTTGAGCGGTTAGTGCTTAATCAAGTCGTTGCGTTTATTGAAAAGCAAGCTTTGTTGGCTTCACGTATTTCAGGATATCGTAGAGGCCACTCTACGACAACGGTACTAATGGGTATCCGAGATGATATCATACGAGCAATGAAAAAGGGTGAGGTAACATTAATGTTTAGTTTAAGTTTAAGTGTAGTTTAAGTTTAATTCATTCGCAACAGGAATGGCAGGAGAAAGGAACAGAGCTTTCGTTCCAATTGACACCTAACCCCTTTTTTACCCACCCATCCCACCCCGGGGAGGACATCCACCACACAGTAATCTCATGTGTGGGAAATTAACGTCTCCTACCCCAACCCTGCAGGAGACGGGACCTCCATTTATCGTCCCTATCCGAGAAGACTAGAAAGTCTAACCATTTGCAGATATTATTACAAAGGCAGCACTTTCTTCTCAGTTAATTAAAGACCCTGAGTGTTGGTCCGGCTGGATTTGAACTCACGACCTCCCACACGACAGTCCGGCGCTCTACCAATTGAGCTAACCGGGAGGCGGTTAGCTCAATGGTCTGTGCTGATTACTCAAAAGCTTTTGATACAGTCCAGTTTAAGGCTGTACTTGGAAAATTAAACGAAATGGGATTTTCAAAATCATTCCTCTCGTGGGTACTGAGTTACCTTAGTGAACGACGCCAGCTTGTTCAAATAGACGATAAGTTATCTCAGTTGGCTTATGTGGAGTTCGGGGTACCTCAAGGATCTCTTCTAGGTCAGGTGCTGTTCAACTTGTACGTAGCATATCTTCAGAAAGAACTTGACTGCCCATGTTACCAGTATGCAGATGATACTACTTTTTTCTACACACTAATGTAGTCGACTTGGGACCAAATGTTAATGATATGAACAATGCGATTTCTCGACTGGGAAAGTACTGAAGCGACTCCAATCTTGCACTGAATCAGTCTAAAGCAAAGTGGATTCTGCTGTCCACAAAACAAATGGCACGCGTGCATAGTTTTCACACAGCATCAGTCAACATTTCATATAACTGAGAGAATTTGGAACGTGTGACACATACTAAACTGGTAGGCGTCCATGTTAACGAACACTTAACTTGGAATATTCACATTAATGAACTAGTAACGTCATGCTATGGAGCCCTGGCCGTGCTTAAGAAGTTACGTAACCTAGCACTGTTTCGTGTGAAGAAGCAGTTAGTAGAGAGTTTGATCCTATCTAGGTTGGATTATGCTAGTACAGTGCCATTGCCATTGTGTCAGCAAAAGCGCTTACAAAGAGTCCAAAATGTATGCGCGAGTTATGTACTAGGCCGCTATGCGAAAGAAGCAGACTGCCTACAGCTGGGCTGGCTACCGGTGATAGAGCGTAGAAGTTATCAATTACTGCAGTGCGTATTCAAAGCACTATATTTTGACTATTGGCCACAGTACTTAAAACTCGAACAACACGTACCAGCAAGAAATCTACACTTGTCCGGTGAAGTCAGATTAAAGGTGCCCATCGAAACTAGTACTTTTCAAGACAGCTCAGCAGCAATGCATTACCAAGTTATCTGCGGAACTGTACGGACTTTCGATCCTTTAAGAGTAATTTGACATTATATCCCTTTAATAACGCTGGAAAGAGATTAGAAAAATGAATCTCAGGCCTTTTAGCTTGTTTATATTCTAATTCTTAATTAGAATGTGATTTATTGTAAACCATATGATATACCGTAATTAGAATAGTATAGTAATTTTAGCATAGACTGAGCCAATTCATTTTTGTAATGCTAATAAACCTTTATTATTGTTATTATTCTATCAGCAGTAAAAACTATCTGTATGCCATACAGTTGAGAGGAACACAGGGTGCCAAGGCGTAGCCTGTGCTCCGGCTAGTGATACTAGAATTAAAAGGTAATCTCCGATTAAAAAGTAAGATTAAAATATGTATATGTATATGTATATATATACATATATAATAAACTAAACCAAATTACGCTAAAACATGCTAAGTGTTCAAAGTTCTAGAGCAGGATACAAACCGAAGCACAGGTAATATGGTGTCTAATGCATCGCAACCTTAAAAGTACGTGCAATGTTCAGTGTGACGGATAGGCATGCCCTTTGCATCTTCTTGAAGACATCTCTGTGACGCCTCCCAACTAACTCTTTGAACGCTACCTCCACTTCTGTCGACCAGCCCCCGAGTACGTCCACAATGATGTTGTACTGTGAAATCTCGTACCCGGGGTACTTCTGCTTCATCTCCCATCTGAGTGGCGCGTATTTCATCGTCTTTTCTGATGTTTTCTTTTGACGATTGCTCACCAAGGGGCAGCTCATTTCCATCACTATAACCTTCTTCTCCTGGTGGTTTACTATTCTCGCATCAATTCTGTTGGCCCTAAGATCTTGGTACTCTCCGAGAGTGGGAAATCTCAGAAGGATTGTGCATGCGCACCCTCATATACCGGTTGTGGCTTAGTTGGTGAATACCACGGTGGCGACGTTTCAATAAGTCCCAGGTATTCTATAATGTCAAAAAACAGGACCTTCAAAACTGCGTCATGCCTTGCCAGGTACTTTGTTTGGGCCAACGCAGGACAAGCAGAGAGTAGATGAGCCAAGCTCTCAGGTGCTGTACCACACAGTCTGCAGGTAGGATCACTAGTAGGACTCGCCTGGGTCTTGTGAATGGCATACAGTCTTGTTGGTAAAAGCTGTTCATAAATTTCAAACATACCTGCAATGGCGCGTGTTGGGCATGTTGGCCATTTACTGAGCCACCAGAAGCATTGCTCGGTGTTAAGATCTCCGTCTTCTTTTCTGGCTGTTATCAATTTTTCTTGCCATTTTTGTTCTTCAACTACCCTCTCCATTCTTGCTTCTTGAAGTTTTCTAAGGCGAGTCTTCCACTTATCCCCGAATAAAACTTCACCTTCCTCTGTAACACAGGCTGGGTCAGGATAATTAAGCTGTAACTGCAGGCTGTACTCTTCTGCATACTTTCCCGCTTCCTTCGTCATTGACTGGTATCCTTTACTCTCCGCCTGCTCCGCATACTCTCTCACCATCTTCATGGCCGGGTCTCTGTTCTGATACAAGTTGACTGCGGCTTTAACTTTCGTCTCCTTGTACTCGGTCTCAACGGAACGCAGGCCTCTCTCCCCTTTTCGCGGGGCAGATATAACAGGGATGTTGTACCACAGGGGTGCTTTCCTCCGCTCTCTGTTACGATTTTTCGGGCGTCTCTATCCACCTATCTCAATTCCGTTATTGGCTAGTACTGTGTCCACATGAAGTAAGACATTGCTGGCAGAGCAAATTGGTTGGATGCTATCACGCGATGGTAATCCGAGAGGGGGCTCGACCAGATCACAGACAACCTACGCAAATACTCTCTGGCAGCGCATTGCAAAACTATCCTCTCTTCTTGCCTAAGACTCTCAAGCACACCTAAGAACTTGTACTGCTGACCGTCTTCGAGCATTTGTATATTTATATTCCCATCAGACATCAGCAGGCTAGTACTCTCAGCAACGCGGACCCCCCTCTTGAAGTGGGCCACGGCACATTTCTTGGGATTCCGTATGAGCCCCTCATACTCCATTGCTGCCCTCACTGACTTCATGACTCTGCTTAGCTTGGATTCAGACGCTGTGAAGACGCTGCGATTATTATTATTATTATTATTATTATTATTATATAATTTTTATACTATTATAGAATTTTTCATTTTTGTTTAGAGAACTGCTTTTTGTTAAATATTTTTAAGGAAAAATTTATTATTATTATTAAGGACGTCGATCATGTATCGTCAATTTATTTGCTGCTCTGCTGAATGAAGCTGAAGCAAAATAATGCAGACATAAGATGAATTCTGCTACTCTGTAGAACAGTTGTTAATACCGAAGAGATTCAAGACTTTTCTCTCAGCTAGAGACTTTTTAAACTTGTTTTAATATTTATACCTTAATTTGTCTTAATTTTGATTGTTATCCTGTAGTTTTACTGATTTTGTGAAATAAAAATTATCATAATTATTATTATCAAGACTCAAAATTCAAAAAACAATCTCAAAATTCGTTTTCACAATTTTCCGAATGATGCAGCGATTCGACGAGCTTGGTTCATGCTGTTGGAAGGACATCCTTGCCCAAAGACTCACATCTGTTTTCGAAGCACTTCGAACAGCATTGCTTTGAAGAGTATTACCCCTTTCCTGTTTTTAGCTTGAATACTACAATTAAAAGCTAAGCAATGCGGCATTTTGCTACCAATTTAACCGAGGGCAAGGGGATCGAGCAACCATTTTACGTCATCACCCCAGAGAGCCTTACCCGCCGATCAAAATGGCGACCGCGAGACGTTCGAACTGGTCATGAAGGTCTCTTTTGAGAGGTCAAAACAAAGAATCTAAGGGGAGAGAACATTTTTCTCTCCGAAAAATCTACTTTTGGATGCTTAAAGAGCATTTTAAGCGATATTTTCGAAAACAGTGGAGGTTCACTTTAATACCGTCGATAACCGACCATCATTGCACAACGCCGAGCAAAAGGGACCTCTTGGCACTGCCAGCTAGACTGGGTGGGCTTGGAATTATAAATCCAAGCCGGGATGCAGATCTACAGTACCAAGCGTCAGTGAAAACTATGGCGCCTTTAGTCGAGAAAATATGAATTGTTTCACAAGTTCATGTGATTCGCTCCTATGGCTGAAGAGGCTACTTATTCTGAAGATTAGCCCAGGGATCAACGTTGTCAGATTTTATTTGTACTAATGTAAGACACGGCTCGTTACATCCGTGGTTACGTCGTAGTCAACTGAAATTAAATAATTTCGGGGTACATTATTATCTACAATATTCTTTGTCGAAATGATAAACGGTTATGTAACTTACAATTTGTGTTTCTGCGTAGTCGGATCCCTTGATGTTTGCGTTTTTATGACCGTTGATGACTAGCTTCGAATGAATCTTACAGCATAAATTGTTCCTTTTAAATTACAAGTCACATGACCTGATTTTCCCGCCGCGCCTAGTCGAGGCGAATTCGTAATTACGATAATTAATTCTACTTGTTTACTACGCGCTCCACTGAACATGCAAATCACCATGAAACACAAGACGAAGCCGTTGTTAGTTCATTACAGCAAAGCGTGCGAAGAGAGAAAAACGAAGTGCTTCGAAAAAGACTGAATGACATCAAAAACTCTCTTACTCTGAAGACACAGCGCGCTGTTGAACTTGCTTCTGAAAAAAGGTGCATCTGACTGGCTGACAGTCACACCGATTGAGGAAACGGGATTTACTCTGAACAAGGGGGAGTTTCGAGATGCTAAAAAGCTCAGATATGACTGGGAAATCGCCGACAAGCCATGTATCTGTGTAAGGGTGATACCTTTAATGTCGATCATGCCATGGTCTGCACTAGGCGTGGCGGCTTCATTATAAAGCGCCATAATGAGCTAAGGGATCTCGAGGCAGCCATGCTTAGCATGGTCTGCAATGATTGCGAGATTGAGCCCGTCCTCCAGGAGCTCACATAAGAGTCGTTGCAAAGCGGAGCCAACAGAGCTCCTGACGCTTGCCTAGACATCCTTGCCAGAGGCTTTTGGGAAAGGCAAAGGTCAGCGTTCTTTGACGTACGGGTATGTTACCCCAACACTGTTTCCTATAGATACCTGGACCTCAAGCAGATATACAAGCAGCACGAGAACAAAAATAAATTGTATACGCAAAGAGTGATGGACGTGGAATAGGGAACATTCACACCATTAGTCTTCAAAACGAGAGGGAGAATGGGAGAAGAATGCAAGAGATACCATGACAGGCTGGCAGAGCTAGTCGCAGCAAAGAAAGGGCAAGACTATGCCACCACTGTCTCTTGGATACGTTCGGCCCTGCTTTGTTTTAGAGGGTCAAGAACAGTTAAAAGAACATATCAAAGAAGCGGACTTTGAATTAGATACTTTAGATGCCTTGCCAAAGTCTAAGTCCTGCCATTTTTATATATTCTTCTCTTATGTGTAAAATATAGTTTCATGGTTTATTGAGTGTATTGTAAATATGTTTGAATGTAAATTATGTAAATACTAAAACGCTCTTTTCGCTTGCCTTATCTTATAAGTGATTGCTATTATTAAGAATTATTATACATTGTAGTCACCATCTGTCTTCTCATTGGCTAATCGTCCAGTCAATTCTGGGAAACAGCGCAACTTACAGATTATTACAGATTAATTTAAGATTAATAATATTAACCTTAAATTTAGAAAATTAATTACTGTAGTGGTCGGAGCTCACTTTTCTTATCTTCTTGAGTGGAGAAATGAGCATTTGTCATGTAACAGATGCGTAAAAGGCTGCGAAGGGAATACGACTGGATCCTCCCTACGTGAGGTATTCATCTTAGCCTTATTTTTTTTCTCCGCTCTTTCTCTTGTTTAAGGAGGGGGAAAGGGCGAAATATTCGCAGATTGAGGACGATCTGGAAAATTGGCAAATGTTTAATGGCTCATGCTGTTTGTTGATCCATAGGCATCCTAAGCTCACGCTTCGAGGGGAACCAAAGGATTATTACATGAAACCGTCATGTGTTATGTGACGTGGTGTTATTAGTTACGCGAGCCACCGTTGAGAATTTGAATGCGTTATAAGGAATAGTGTGACGAACGAAATATGGTCCATTTAAAACACTAAATTTTCCGAAATATAAACATCTTACAAGTAAGATTGATAAAACTAACTCACTCTTTGTCAGTCAGTTGTGGTTTTTGGCGATTTCTGCTGTTTTGGGCTTGCTTTGTCATCACTCTTTCTCCTGTTATCAGACGAAGTCAGGGCTGCACTCTACGATTTCGACCGTTGTCTACGCGGAGGCGGTTTGCGCCCATAAATTCCATCTGATCGGCAATTTTGTTACCCACAACCGCACGAACTAAGCCTTACTGCACCCTTAAAATTGACTCGAATTCCAAAACATCTCCTCGCAGTACGCTGACAACAAGCGTTTTCTACCATAATTTCCAAGTTTCTTTCTTTCTGCCTGTACCTTTGACTCACTGACTGGACACGACCGCGCAAAAGGCTTGGTTCTAAGGTTAATTCTATCCCCACCGAGAGTGGTACGATTAGTTTATGTACAATTTTAATTTTATTTAATTTATGTACAATCCCCAATCAGATAGCGAGGTGACAATGACACATTTAAACAACGGACTACACTTGATTATTCTGCGGGGTTTGCTGTGGGCACTCAAGTAAAATGCTATTGAAGGCGAAGAGATGCAATGAAATTGACGGCGAAGCAAATCCCAAAAAAGTAAACAATGGCGAAGGTTCATGATCAAGATGAAAATCTTTAGATATCATTAGGGGAACCATAGACTTTCCAGTTCCCCCTTCGCCAGTTATTTAAAAGTTGTGGCCCTTACATGCAAAACTTATTATCTCTGCCTGATAGTACGATAAGCGAACGCTCATTTTGACGAAATGGCAGTCAGCACCAAGTATTGAAGAGAGAGAGAGTTGGCTTCGCATTTAAGTGAAACGAAAGAGTTCTTGTCAAGTTAACCGCCTCCCGGTTAGCTCAATGGATAGAGCGCTGGACTTTTGTGCGGGAGGTCGAGGGTTCGAGCCCCGGCCGGACCAACACTCAGGGTCTTAAAATAATTGAGAAGAATTTGCTACCTTTCTATAACATCAAGAAATGGTTAGATATTCTAGTCTTCTCGGATAGGGACGAATAAATGGAGGTCCCGGCTCCAGCAGGGTTGGGGTAGGAGACGTTAATTTCCCACACACGAGATTACTGTGTGATGGATGTCCTCCCCTGGGGTGGGATGGGTGGGAGGGCGGACTAGCACGAATGGTTCCTATGTTCCTTTCTAGTCCTTCCCCGCTGCAAAACTTAATGCAGTGAAAATGGACTAAATTAAACTAAATTAAAATTAAAATTATCACAAGAACGAAATCAATTCAGTAAAATATGAGCTGTATCTGGAAATCTGCGTGTCCAACAGGCTAAAATGATTAATTTTTTCTGACATTTAATTTTCCGGTCACTAAATAGACATTAATCCAACATCACTTGAATCGGTAAACTTAAGTCAGGGGTTATACGGCCGAATCTTGCAAGGTTTTTCTTTTTTCTGGTAGTTTGGCTGAATCACCTATCGAAATATTGAAGTTTGATAGGCCAAAAAAAAAACATGATTTATCCAGGGTGTGGAAGGGTAACTTAGATTAAGGATAAAGGGGGTAAGTTTCTAAAGAAACTGTGGTGCTGCGTCGGCGAGGGTAACAAGGTGATTTCGCTTTATCAACTAAGTTACTACAGCTCTGACGAAGGGCTAACGCTCCAAACGTCAGCTTTTAAACTCTTTACGATGGCCAATTTACCTTGTATCAGATAAAGGTTGAACGTCCTATAGACAATGATATATAAAATGCGGCATATATGACTTCACCCTTGATCACTGATTACATTCAATTAAATGTGGCAAATTATCCCACTTTGCCATGAATATTAAAAGCAGCACGCCTAGGAAAAAATAATATTTGTATGGAACTCCGACGGACCTCACTATATTTTGTTCCTCGTACTATTCCCTATAATGCATTCAAATTTTCAACGGTAACTCGTAGCTTAACACCGCGTCTCAGAACGCGTGACACTTTCATGAAATAATCCTTCGCTTTTCCTCGAGACGTGAGCTTGGGACGCCTGTGGTTGGTCTGTGCCTCCAATTACCGTCCCTTGCTGTCATTTGCAGGCGAATACAATGTATCTTGTTATGCCTACTGGCCAGTTATAACAGAACGTGAGCACTAGTGGAAGCTTCAACAGAAATGTTCTCCTCTGTTTTTAATCTTCGCCAACAGACACGTTTCTTGGGTAGGTCTTGTGTGTTTGCAAAATCTACCGACTCTTTTTTTTTAAGCGATGTGGTGGTCAGGTGGTCTCCTTGAGAAGATACGTATTTGCCAGAACAAAAATCTCTTGGGGGCGAATCTTAACGGATTGTAGTTTTCACCGCTAATCAGTCTATAAATCGTGAGGTTTACCTCGAAGACAAGAGTGAACACAAATCTGTGTGATAAAAATCAAAACAGTAAAAGTAACAAGTAATTAAGATGATAATTATGATAATAATCGTGATAAGGGTGTTGGTATTTTATAGGTTAAACAATTTAAAAAACGTGTGTATAGATCTTAGTATCTGAAAGAAGAGCAATGTTCTGATTAATCTGACATTGTCATTATTGGTATGAGTTTCAACCGTTATGCCAGTTGGATATATTTTTCATTACTCCTGTTTTGTTCTGTTTTGTTTTTTAACACGAAACTTTACATATTATAAGAGTGTTTAGCTGTGTTTGAGTTTTAGTAGCGCACGTAACGTTTTAATCAAACTGAGTGTGAAAATCATGACAAGTTTACAAAGCTTTGTTTGGTTCCTCTTTTGTTACTTGCCAGCTCGCTTGTTCCTAAATTTCACTTTCAATCAACGAAAAAAAGGTAGAAAAAAGTCCGGGAAATGGTCGAACATAGCTCAGCTCAGCTCCGTTATATCGGCCATAAGCCAGCCTAAGCCAGATAGTTGAGAAATGATTACTTTTCTTCTGGTCATTGTAGTTACATTATCCATTCAGAAAATATGCCAAATATTAGTTATTTTGGCAGATACAGAGCAGCTGTGTTTTCGTGGCAACTATTTATCCGGCCCCTTACTTCTTTCTTCACCGAATTCTCAGAAAATGAAGCTTGCAAACTGACAGAAACTTTGTGATTATTTTGGTGTTTCCTTTGAAGTGATATCTTTGCGGTATCAGACATTTTTGCTGGTGATACGATATCCAGCAGCGATCTTTTTTCGTCGTCCGCCTAGTTTTCCAATCATCCTTAACAGAGGCTAGGACAGACGGGGTTTTTATCCTGGCTAAAGATGAGTAAAATTTTCGCCTACAACTTAGTTCTACTGTATTCTACAATGTTTTACAGCATAATATTAACAAGGAAGAGAACGTTTTATCTTTAATTTTATTCTATGTTTTTTTTTTTGGCGGGGGGGGGGGGGGTAAGGGGGGAAAAAGAGGTTTATTTAA
Source organism: Stylophora pistillata (assembly GCF_964205215.1). Lineage (NCBI taxonomy): Eukaryota > Metazoa > Cnidaria > Anthozoa > Scleractinia > Pocilloporidae > Stylophora > Stylophora pistillata. The sequence continues at coordinate 21,128,496 of NC_142527.1, read as the reverse complement.
GTGGTTACCAGAGAATCAAAACCTCTAAAATTGTATGGCACGCATTATATATTGGCTGTATATATTGGTCGTATGTCTCCACGCATTGCCGTCAAAGTAGATAACCTAAATAAGTGCATTATTAGGTTCATACTACAGGACGACAGCTCTCCATATGACATTTCACTTAGCAAAGTTAACTTAAAATCTCTATTCATTAGACGCCTCCAGAACTTCATGATCGCGTTATATAAGAGTCTGTTCTTTACGAATTATCCAGGTTATTAAAAAGATATGTTCACCGTACAGTCTTCATCCTAAAATTTGCGCAGAAATCATATCCTGGCCTTTCCCAACCCAAAAACGACTTCCGGTCGGCACTCTTTTTGATACTGAGCTAGCTAAATATGGAACTCTCTCCCAAACACTTACAAAACATTAAATTTTCTAAAATTCTAGTAGGAGATGCTCAGATAGGAAGATTTCCCACAGTAGATATACAAGTTATATTTCCCTCTGCATGCATAATGTTGTACATAGTTTACAAATAATATTGAAATTGTGATATAGTACATTTTATTTTATTTTAGCTTATTTTCTCGAAGATATTAACTCCACAGTAGATCTATAAGTTATATTTCCCTCTGTATGTATAATGTTGTACATGATTTATAAATAATATTGAAATTGTTTTATTTTTTAATTATTTTATTTTTAATTATTTTATTTTTTAGCTTATTTTTTCGAAGATTTTAACTCCACAGCTACTCTGTAAATTTCAAGTATAAATAAAGTATATGTCTGCATTTATGTATGATTACCTTCCCACGTCGCTACATACGAATGCAATGTACCTCATAATCGTTGATTATGCTCACCATAGCAGTTTTTGTTCCTCTAACCAGTGGGTACTTCTTCAGAATAACAGCGCTGTCGGTGAAGTGTTTACCTCCGACAAACAACTTACGAACCGTCTGATGAATACCTGGCTTTTTTTTTTTTTGTTTTTTGTTTTTTGTTTTGTTTTTTTTTGTTTTTTTTTTGTTTGTTAATAACTATAATGGCAGGAATCGGTAAATATTTTACGCGTATTTTATTGAGTGCTCTAAGAAATATAACTCGCATTGTATTGCCAAAGCACTCAATACATCAACGCAATTCATAAAGAAAGCAAGAAAACGAGGAAGGGTAGCGATTGTTTCGATAAGCTTACTTCCTGGGCGAAAAACATTAGTAGGGGCCCTATCGTTAGTTGAAAAAAACAGATAAGATAATGAAAATATTTTTTTGGCATATTAAAAGCAACTTGATGTCCAACAGTTTCATTCCTTTTTTTTTTTTTTTTTTTTTTGCATGATTATCATTTATCTTAATGTTATTTTTTTAATTCTAACTCTTTATTTTGCGGAGAACCTCGCAATGAAATATCTAATCACGGTGAAAACCACAATCAGTTGAGGTTTTTCTCAGTTTAGTCTTTGTTCTACTAAATAAAAGTTTCCCAAAGCTTAGTACAACCGTTGAAAATCGAAATTCGTAATTTTTTGAATCAGGTTAATCACCTGCACATCCTTGTAACATCCGGTCGTAAGCATTGCAAAACACTGAGCCCACAGAATAATCGCTGCTAAAGTCGCCTTTTAGCAAAAACTCAAGACAAGGCGAAATATTACAGAAATTTCACACCTGTCAAACCAATACGCAGAGTTCAAGGAAGAGGTGAAAAAGTTCTTATAAACTATATCAGCTGAAAGGGTGAGCACTTTTTTTTTTCTTTTAACCTCAGACTGGAAGGTATAGAGGAATCTTGTTTCCTTTCCAAAAACAACGTAGGAGTTCATCTAAACTCTGTAAAATCATTGTACCATTGATATGGATTATATCGATGTCTTTCTACGCAGTGTACTTTGATATTTTTCGCCTTGCGACATACGACGGAAAAATATATTGCAAAGTGCACTCGACTCCAAAATCACAAAAAATATATTCTGTAGCTATATTTGTTTGTTTGATAGCTGTTCCCGCGTTCGTGATTACATTTCTATATTTGCGTATTATTCGTACTCTCAACAAAAACAGAGCTGATCAATGTAAAGGGCCTCAAAGTTTGAAACGGCTTATGGAAGACACAAAAGTCGTGAGGAATATCGTAGCAGTACTTATTGCTTTCATGGTATGCGTGACTCCAATTAGTATGGAATACTGGTTATGTTCGTTTGGGATAAGAAAATCCCTTGTGGCTTAGAAAACTATGGTTTTGCTGCTCACTTTGGTCTTTATGCGAACGCGTCGGTCATTCCATGGATATATTTTGTGTTGAACGATAAATATCGTTGTTGTTTTGTAAACATTTTGAGGAAACTTAATATAGTCAGCAAGGAGAAGGAGTCTCGAAGAGGATCACCACAGAAATGTCTGATATCCAACCATCTGCTTATATTACATCAGGCTCACGACTCTCAAACGTAGGGAAGCAAGGCGTGGTAGCTGAAGCCGACTGTTTTTTTCAGTTATAGCGTCCTCCGTTTAGTGACTTTATTGTATTAGTGATGGCGTAAGTATGTATCGAGTATTTTTACCGGAAGCCAAATTTCAAGGTGAGCGCAATGCACGGAAATTTCTGAGGAACACTATGATAGCAATGAGGGTACACCTGCATCACTGTGCATTTAACAGACCACGGCGAGGTATTTTATGTCTAACTCTAAGATGCATTAATCAGAGGTCTTGGAGAATATCTGAGGTAACATACAATCTCAGGATATTTGCCAAACTAAACCCTACAAGAGCAGTTCTACCATGCACTCTTTTGGGCAAGAGATAATGTTTACTGAGACCGTTGTGTGCAGTTGGACTTGAAAGTTAGAAGCCAACAAATTCATCGAAGGATTGAAAAAACATGGCAGGGGTATTTAGTTCTTCGAAAGCGTTTTAGTGAAGCAGTGTACCTTTTAAGTATTGTGCCACACTTAGGAACAACGCCAGGGTTAACTGAGGAAGCTAGACTTTTTCACTTAGATCAGTTGGATGGGGGATGGCATACCCCTCACAGCCTTCTTCACCAAAGATGGATGATGTTTCCAGTGGCATCGTTTTAGAGGGTGACATTTTTCCGAGATCAGCTGATAGAATGCCATCTGCAGACCTTCTGATGTTGCAAAACTCTCGTCACGCAGTAATACCAGTCATGGGAGGATCCCAGAGAGAAAGGAACTCACCAGTCTGGACTCAAAACTCGCATCCAGACCGATGGGACACCTAGATTTGGCATATATTATTTAGCATAGACTATCGACGAGATTTTACCACAAGGACTTTTCTTGGTTTGGACGAGAGTAAAAGGTTACGTTGCCGAGAGAGGCGCGATAGCACGGAGCGACTGAGTTCGATGTGAACGAAAGTCTCTCTGGTATTAAATTAATTTGTTTGTTTTTGCCTCATTAACTTGCTGCTGTTTTAGGTTTAGCAATATAGGTTTCCAAGATTCACTTTTTGAAAATTGTTTTGGCTCAAAATCTGTCAGAGTACGGTAAAAACCATCCGTTTTTCCGTTTGAGAATAATCATCTAACAAGCGACAGCTATTCTATTCTCGTTTGTATGTATGCGTATGCGTAGTTTCTTTAGAGTTCTTTACGAGGTTGAAATTTAGATGTGAGATTGATATTTCTTCATTCCTCATTTTGTATGTTCTTAGAGAGGATGGAAAATCTATGAGCAAACTTCCTCGTCTGAAAACACTATGGGAGATGAAAGTAATCGACTGGTCTTTTCGAACAGCAACAGGTGAACTACATCTTGTGCTGGTACCAGAGGGTATTAATCCAATAAATATTTAATAAACAGTAGTCCATAGTTTTGAAGTATGTTTTCTCATTGTGAAGGAAGCGGTCTGTGTAAACTCTTTACAAGGATCGATTGGGCGAGAAGAGTTGGAGATTTCATAGCTTTTGCTGAGAAAAATGGTTGCCACGCCTTTCATCTGTTAACTTGGGTCAGGCCCTAAAACTGACTCGAATGCTCTCTCGAGACATATGCATATTCGTATACCAGCAAAAAAACTGAAGATACGTGCAAATTTCGATCAGCTTCCGTACGGGGATTTTTTAAGAGATGCTCCTGCGAAGATGTCTGCCTTGAGTAACTCTTTCCCTTCAACGCGGTATCGGAGGAATGAAGCCTTCATCAGTCTCATTCTATTTTTCTAAATTCCACCGGTCTTTTACAAATGGAATTATTTTCCAATAGGATAATAATTGAAGTTTTCGTGCGCCCAAGTCGTCAAAAGAGTAAAGTCTTTTTCGATTTGTGTTTCCTGCTGCTGTTAAAGGTAAAAAGCCAAGAGGTAGAAGTTATTGGCTTCTCAGTATCCCATTCTCTTAATGCACCCCAGCTTTTAATCCAGAACTCAAAGCATTTCCAAACGTAACATACTTTTGTTCATGGAAAGGTCGTAGTAAGCGAGTACTGGATTTGAATTTATTTCCCATTGTAGCATCTCAAATGCATTATGATGGGTTGGTCCTGGCAGAGATTCAATCTTTGAGCTTAGGAGGCCTGTGATTGGTTTTTCTTTTCCGCAGGGTGAATAATTATTAGTTATTTTCCAACCCGGTTAACCATTCCCAAAACACTGCACACGAAATTCTCGCATTGGGCAGGATTTATCTTGTCGATTGACTCTGTGTTTTCCGGATTTAATATAATTCTCTCGCTATTGAGACTATTTCCAACGATCTTGACATTTTTTTTTTTTTAAGTGCATTTCTCAACACCGAAGGTCACTGCCACAATAAAGGGGCAAGAATGAATATTTATGAAAGGAAATAATTTTGGGAGAAAAAATTTTCCATTCAAGTCGGAATCTTTAAAAATTCAAGGTTATGTAAGGCGCTTATTGTAGAGATCTTCGAGAAACACAAGATCTGGTTTAATTTATGGAATTTGCGCACTTATCTGAACTTCGAAAATCAAGCAGCCAGCTATGATATCTGTAAGGATAACCAGCGCTCCGCACGGAATTCTAGGTCGACTTCTAGTGGTCAGGGCTTACTGATAAACTGCCCGGAAAAGATGTGGTTGTAAATACAGACTTGAGGAGAAACAATTAATGCCCTTTAATGCGTAACTCCAACTCGGAATATGACATTCATGTGGTTAGGAGATAATGTAGTTAAATCATCTCTACGCATCAGATAGGACTTTTTTTTTTTAATATCTGAACTCAAATAGTCCAATATCATCAATTTTTTTTTAATCAAGATTAGTCGCATAACCTTAGTCGATTGCCGACGAATACGTATTCAAATCGCATGAACATACCTCAGTTTCGAACCAGTCTTGAAAATGGAATATTTTTTCTTGTTTCAAGTACGTCAGGCCTGTACTGAATTATTGTAGGTACATCTATTGTTATGCAGAATAAATAGCATGATATTTTCCTAACTTTTGTAGTCTTCTAATTCTAGTCTAAATAAGCCCACACGCATTGTTACAAACTATAGGGCAATATTCCTCCAGACATTTGGTGCCTTTGTGCTCATCGAATGGAAACCATCCTGAAATGATAAAAGGAAAGTATTCAAGTAACACATTCGCAAATGTCTGAAGGATTTCACTACAGTGTGGATTACCCGGAGAATATTTTCGTTGCGTACTTCTTTCTGGCCATGTTCCACACTCTATTATCTTAGTATCAATTACTTTTATGCTAATAGTACATCTTTTACTGCGTCTTACGTAAGCATGATAATGTTAGGCAAACTAAAAATAGAGCGTGGCTATCAGATTCTGTGGCTTCATTGCTAAAATTTACACTAAAGGTCTTAAAGGTGCACTAAATAATTTGAGAAGATAAATTATGCCAACAAAATTCGTTTAGTATCCATGCGTCGATAACCGGAAATTAAGCACAAGGAATTAAAAAGCTCCTATGTGGGTGGCCACCTTTGGCGCATTATGGACCACAAGCAAAGATGATTGAACAAAATCAGGGACAAGCTTTTGAATCATCGCTGAAGCACCACTCTTTTTTGTTACACGTGGGCGACCTTTGTCAAAGTCATTTCGTCGAGTCTACACGAAATACATATTCAGACTTTTTGAAGAAGAAAAAACAAATTGAAGACTAAAAGCAAATTACATAGACCAACCCATGGATCTCCAGAACCTTACAAGCAAACGACAAATATATTACGCAAAAACAAATTGATTGAAAAGCAACTGTTGAATAAAAACGGATACAAACAGGGATGTTTCAACTAAGACTTTCAATTTGCACATTATTATCACGCAGGGGTTATTACTTTTATTTTATGTCATTTTATTTGGAGGTAGGTCCTCAACATTTGCATCGTTTTATCTTGTACTGAGTTTTCACTTACGGCGTGCAGGAACTTATCTCCGTTTCGCTGGATCGATACAAGACATTTTCGTTGCATAAGCGTTCAAAAAGGAAAACACTAAAGAAATAAATATTAATGTTGCGGATTTCATTGTCAACCTCAAATTCAGAAAAGTAATCACCGTAGTTGTCGGACTTATCAAGCTTAGCCGGCCATATGATATCAAACGGCGATCTCGTCGTCCGCTCACTTTTCCGAGGTATTTGTCATAACCTAATATTTCTTTTCACTTTTTTTTCCAGTCAAAGATGATTAGATCTTCTTACTTGGAACTAAACTTCATGGTTTTATGTACCAGCAGCATAATATCATCAAGGGAGGATTGTTTAGTTTCTTCCATTTTGTTTTTCTTGTTTTAGGGGTGGGGGGAGATGTAATTTTCGAGGATTGAGGACAATCTAAATTAAACGGAGGACAATCGAATCTAAACTTACAAAAGCTTAAGGCACGTGGTGTTTTTTTGGTCTTGTGCCTCCAATTACCGTCGCTATCAAGCGAATACAATATATCTCTATTTTTTTTTTATTATTACGCCTGGCCCCCACCAGTGGGAGATTCGACAGAAATGTTTTCCTCTGATTTTAATCTTCCATATATAAAAGTCGCCGACAGACGCAATTTCAATGCCTTCTGACTGTATGTTCTTAAAAACGATGTGCAGATGATTGCTTCGTATAATTATCGTGACAAGAACCAAAACTTACTTCTATTGGTTTATCTACAAGAGATATAAAGCAATATTTAGTCTCATGCTTTTTTACGACGAAGCCCTAGGAAGATATGTATTTGGCTGAACAAAAATCTCTTGCAAGCGAACCTTAACTGACTGTGGTTTTCGCCGCATAGCGGTCTATAAATTGTGAGGTTTACCTCAAAGAAACTGATGAGTAAACACAAAACTGTGTCATAATGAAAAATTAATTACGTCAAATTTCTTTCAATATGCTAAAAGAATACATTCGTTATCTTATCTTGCTTTGTTAAAATAATGATAGGACCCTCGAGCTCTTAGGAATGAAAATATTTCCCCCCTGTAATTTTATCGAAAAGGTCGTTTCCCCTTTCTTTGCTTCCCTGTCTTCAAACCTATAAAACGCGCTTCATATTTTATAGATGAGTCGTCCAAAGGAGAGCAACCAAGAAACAAGATCACTCTTAACAAATTGCATGTGATATTTCCATTAATTGCTGCCTTAAGGGTGAAAATCATGTCACATGTTGGTAGTATTGCTGTACACTTAAGAAAAGGGTTAGAGATTCATCAGACAATTCGTGAGTTGTTTAGCGAAATTACCGTTTCCCGCAGTGGTAAAAATCTGCTATGCTAATTTGATTCGTCGGTAAGACGTTGGAAGATGATTAGAGGCACCAAACCAACGAGATTTATCTTATTCTGTTATGATAACTACGCGCGTGATGACACACCTCCACCTAAACTGCTGAAAATCGTTTCAAAGCGACGTGAACGTAGTCACTTTGAAAGGAGTTAGATCACATATATCACTGCGCATTGCGTTACATTTATGTTGATAAATGAGGACTCATTATTCATTGTGATTATCACCTGAGTTAAGAAAAACGTGAAATCGTTCAATAATTCTAGTTTGCTGGAAAAACGCGCGTTGAGTTACAATTACTCGCATTGCGGGCTAATGGAATTTTTCGTCCCTTCCTGAAACGAACTTCGTCGATATTCAAAAGTACTATGAAGTGGTCCAAGTCTGTTATAAAAACAGTCTTGATTTGTTGATTGATGAGACGCCACAAACCTTGAGTGATTTATACCCCAGACGATAGAACGGATGTTTTAATAAAAACATGAAGTAATTTAGCAAGAGGGAAGGGGTAAAAGATCAAAAACAGTCGAAACCTCGTGTCAGCCCACTTTCTAGTAAACAGGAAGACGGTGTGATCTTATTTTATCATATGGACCAAGCACGGGTACCTGAACTTTTTTCATCAACAATTTAGCCGTAAAATTTTGTGGGATGACCACGCCACTGCTTGAGGCAGAGACAAAGTTGTACTGATAAACTTTACAAAAAATGCAGATATAATTGTATTTAAGACTTAAAACCTGGGGGAAACCAATTAAAATCATTCAATTAATTCGAGCTTTGAAAAATGAAAAGCCGTTTAGAAGGAAGGAGAGAATTCAATGAAAGAGATGGCCATATATCATCGATTGGGACTTCTTTCCTTTTTTTTTTTTTTTGTAACTCCTTTTTAGCAAGTGTAATTTGATGATTCGAGCACGTTAAATGTGCTAGTTTTTCTTCAAGTCTATGGACTAAACTTATCGCAAGTGCATGTATTGTCATGCAGATTAAGTATCATGACATTTTCCTTTCTTATTTTTCTTACCTTTTTTAAAGGTTTAAATTTCCACTCGACGTCTCGAGCGCACACGTTGTTACCAACTGAAGGATAATTATTCTCCGGACATCTGAATTTAAACCATTCGGAAATTATTCAAGAAAGCAGTTTCCAATGTCGAAACGACTTCACTACAGAGTTAATTAGCTTGGGAGCACGAGAATAAATTACGTTTATTCTGGTCATTACATTTGTACTATCAATTCAGAAAACATGTTAAGTATAAAATGTTTTGACGGGTATAGAACAGCTGTGTTTTCTTGGGAACAATTTCTTAGGACCCTTACACCCTAAATCCACCAAATTACCAAAAAGTGAAACTTGCGAACTGACCGAAAATTTGTATGCGTTATAAGCATCCTTAAATCATTGTGACATTTGTTTAAATGTGATGTCTTTGCGGTACCAGATATTTTGTTGCATTAGCATCAAAAAGGGAAAACATTTCAGCAATAAATATTAATCAGTCGCGGATTTGATTGTCGACCCCAGCACCACCACGGCGATCTTTTCTGGTAAGTTTTCCAATTATCCCTGATAGAAGGAGCCTTTCTCGTGCAACACACACTGTTTCTATCCTGGCCAAAGACGACTACGATTCTCGCCTGAAACTCAATATTTTGAATCCTTTTTTAAGGGGGGTGGGGAATAACGAAATTAATTTTGCGGTTGAGGACATTCATGTTTAGAACATCAGAACCGGTCAAATGTTTTATGCCACATTGTATATATTGGTCTGCTGCCTCCAATTACTTTCCAACGTCGCTACAAACGAAACCAATGTACCTAATAATCTTTGATTACGCCTACCATGGCTGCAATTTTTGTTCCAAGAACGCCAGCGGGGGCTTCTTTAAAATAATGGGAAATGGTTACTTTCGACAAACAACTTCGAGTGATGAATCTCCAACACTTCTTTTTATCATTATAGAGGTAGTGATCGGTAAATATGTCACATATATTTTGTTAAGGGTGCTCTAAGAAATATAACGCACGTTATATTGTTAAAGCACTCAGTGCATCAATAAAATTTACAAAAAACAACAGAAAACGAGGACGGAGAAGCGGTCTCTTTTTTTGATAAGCTTATTATTTACAGGGCGAAAACATTAGTGAGGATCCTATCATTACTTGAACAAAATACTATAAGGTCATGAATATATTCTTTTGACACGCCAACACGGTGACTTAACGTGGAATTTTTTTGTTTTTTTGTTTTGTTTTTTTGTTTTATCACAATCAGTAAAGGTTCCCTTCAGGTGAGTTTTTGTTCAGCTGAAGACAAGTTTTCCCAAGGCTTAGTCGTTGAAGATCAATGCATGCAATTTATGATCATTAATAAAGACAATTATGCGAAGCACATTGATAACCTGCACATCGCCGTGAATCCGGTCGGCAAGCTTTGCAAAAACTGAACCCACGTAATGACCACCGCTGGAGGCGGTTTTTAGCGAAGATTCAAGACAAAGTGAAGCATTACCGAAACATCACACTGATCTGTCAAACCAATATACTAAGGGTTCAAGAGGAAAGAGAAGAATTATATAAACTATATATTAGCTAACAGAGTGAGAACTTATTGTGAATTTTTTTTTTTTTCTTTTCGCCGTAGACTTGAAGATTTAATTTTATATGCGACAAAACATCCGTTTCTGTTGTATTGCGAAGTGGAACTGGCTTCGTCTTAAACTGTAATAATGCAACACAAGTCAGTCCATACTGCTGCAAACCGTTTCAAAGCGACACGAACGCAGTCAAAGGAGTTAAAATACTATTTTATTGTGTTCTTCTATTGATACCAATTATTGGAAACTCGTTGCTCAATGCAATCATCAAGATGAATATAAACGAATACAGACTATTACCTCATCGCCATCATGGCTGTTTCAGACATTATTATAACAGCACTGGTAGTTCCGCGACAGCTAATAGAAATATTGCTTGGCCCACGATCGTGGCTGGTAAGGGAATTGCTGGGCTCCATTCTTTGTAAAAGCCTTTCCTTTTCACCAGACACCACAACTGATGTCTTAATTTTAAGTCTCGTGGTCATTGCCATAAACAGGTATAGAGGAATCGTGTTTCGTTTCCAAAAACAACTTATGAGTCCATTTAAACTCTGTAAAATCGTTAGAGCATTGATATGGACTGTATCGATGTCTTTTCACGAAGTGTTCTTCGATATTTTTCGCCTTGTGACATACAACGGAAATGCGTATTGCAATGTGCCTTGGGCTCCAAAGTCATAAAAAGTTATATTTTGTAGCTATATTTATTTGTTTGTTAGCTGTTCCAGCATGCCTAGTTAAATCACTGTATTTGCGTATTATCCAAAATCTTAAAAGGAACAGAGCTGTAAAGTGCAGAGGATCTCTGAGTTAGAAGAGACTAAAAGAACACACAAAAGTACTGAGGAACATCATTGATGTACTAATTGCTTTCATGCTATGCATCATTCCAATCAATGCATATGGTGTTATGGTTTATTTCGTCTGGGAGTGGAAAATGCCCTGTGGGATGAAAAACTTTGGTTTTGCTGTCCACTTTATTCTATATGCAAACGCTTCTGTAAATCCGTGGATATACTTTTCTTTAAACGATGAATATCGCCGGTGTTTCGTGAACATTTTAAAGAAACTTCGCATCGTCGAAAAAGGGGCGGAGATTACGAGAAGATCATCTCGAGCTATCGCCGCGGCATTAGAAAAGTTAAATGTTTTTTCATCTACTTACATCTTGAGCAATTAGCTTGTTTCTTCGTTCTTTTGGGCTTCTCTAGTTGATTTTCTGCGAATCTCTGCTGGCGGTCAACTAAACAAATGTCATAATGTTCACAATGAATTATTAGACTTTATGTCTGGAGCAAAATGCATGAAATGTATATTCATTTGATTCGTCTGTCATATTTTCCATTTCTCTGCATTAGTGCTTAATCATACAGAGGTGTCCATATATATTATCATTGCTTTTTTCCCATACATTAGCATTTGTCTTTCATATCATTTTAAGGGTAATCGGTCAAGAACTAACTGTAGTGGACCTATTCGCTTAAACTTTAACAATTCAAACAAATAACAGAATAATAAGTCACTAGACATGATTTCTCAATAGTGCTTAGCTGTTGAAATGCCTCTGTTACAAGATTTTGACACATGTTGCATCTGCTTTTCATATCACCAAGATATTTTTCCATAACGGATTAAGTACGAGTGACGTAAATACACTAGCAGCCTTTTCTGAGACAAAGCCGGTAAGAATAAGATTAGGAGTTGAAAAAGATGAACGATGCAATCTCATCATTATTCAGGTTATCTTTTAAATCCAATCGTTATGTGTTATCTATCTCTACCAAATAAATCAGGGAGTTATATTTTCTGGACCTATAGTGGTTATGGTTAGCCCTGTCGTATTTTTTTTTTTTTTTTTGGTTGATGTTACGTTTTGTGTAAGCAACAACGGGGTAAATAAAAAAAAGTGTTCAGTGAAGGGAATTACATATCTTTTTTAATATAGGAAAAACACACCTTTGTGAATCCACATGAGGCGCAGCGACGCTGCTTGGTTGTCGATTCGTGATCTCTCTTTACATGGGGTTCATTCTGGCGTTACCAAGGGAAATACATTTGATAATCGGGAGTGCGCTAAAAATAACTACTTTATTTTCAGAAAAAAAAAAAGGCAGGAAAAAGAAAACGTGACTGTTTATGAAATGTTATTAAAGAGATGATATGTCGATTGTATTTGCATTGAATGACGAGAAGAGGCACATAAGCTTAAAAAAAAGGTAACTTACCTATACCTGCCCGCCTGCCGATTACTGTTTTGCGTAGCTCGATGTTTTCCGGCGATTAGGTATTCTATTTCCTCTTGCTCCACCACGTAAGAGACAGAGAGCCTAACGTTAGATCCACACTTGTACGGCCAAAACTTTGAGATTCATCAAGGACGCGTATGGTCTCCTCGTATTGTCGCGCGGCAAACATCAAGATCAATTGCGGTGACCTCGTTGAGTTTCGATATAATTGCTGAATGGAGTGCCTTACTGTATCCATGACGATCCTATGGGCATTTGCATTTTGTGGGAATTTCTTTTTTATAAAGGAAGCAGTGCCAATATAGATTGTCAATATAACATGGGCTCTGATTGGCTAGAACAGCCAGCTGCTTGAGAGTTCCAAACATATTCTGTTCGAAAGTGACAATTTTTTTCGTACCGTGATTTGGCGAGTTTGGACATAAAAGTGGGTTTCGAGAACAGGTAAAATACTTAGATACAACGTAACCTAATCAATATTTAATCTTCTTTCTGACTGTCACCCTCTGTTTTAGTTATTTGCTCTTCAAATCGTATTTATAATTTTTCCGCTATTTTAGTTCGTCATCTTTGACCCACAGAAATGTTATTTTCTGGATGAGTTCATTTGACATGCTCCTTGAAAAAAAAAACATACAAAGATGATCGCTCCTTTAGTTTCTAACATTTGAAGTCAGATTTGTTATCGAAGGCCAGATGTGCGCAACTTGTCGACTTTTCAACATACGACAAATTAACCTCCAGCGGGTTAGCGTGATAAATCCCAAGGGTGCTTGATTCGACAGTCGAAAACGTCTTTAATTGTGATCTGCAGACTGCTGTGAAGTTGAGAAAAACTCTGTTGGCGGTTTACTGTGTTTAATCATACTATGTTCAAAATAAAAAAAAGTAAAAAAAAAAGAAAGAAAACGAAAATTGCTTTTTATGCCGCGGCATATATTGGACAGCAGTTTGAACGGATGGACGTCATTCATAGGAAGAATTGAATTATTTAGTGGCCTATGCCACCGGTAAATTTGAATTTTATTGTATATTTCAGAGCTGTCATTCAAAAATTCCTTGTATGGCAGGTAAAGTTTTGTTACATTAATTAGTTTAAGGCTACTTTTTAGATCTTGCTGAAAAATTCCTCAAAACATTATTTTACAGTCATCTTAATCGCTGCGTGACGCTTTTTCTTGGACCATCAAGCTCTTTTATGTAACACGGCGTCACTCATACAATTAGTCAGTCACGTCACGGGATGTTTCGCTGTCATAGGAAAATATTTATTCAATTGTTAAACTGGCCGGAAAACAAAAAACAATCACAGCTGCGGCTTTCAAAACAAACAAAGAAAAGATATACTTCCCTTCCTATTGATGTCAGTGTGCACATGGTTCTCCCACAGCCACCCACCCGTGAGATTTCACTTCAATATTTTGTTTTGCATGAATTCATCCATATATTATCCGCAGATTCAAGGGTAATTAGGCGTAGTGATAATTTAAGAGAGCAAAACACGTCTTGAAAATCGAAGTGAAAGAAGAAACAACAGTTCAAAAGGTCTCAAGTAACTCAGTGGATGTTTTCCATTTCTATTTTGGGCTGATCTAGAAATCGACTCAAGCTACGTTTTTCGTCTTCATCAAGATCGAATCACAAGCAATGAGTTATTATTCAAACAGGAGTGCCGACAACTTTACCACTTCGCCGAGAGAACTTAGCACCTTCAGCTGTCCGTTCTTAAGTGACACTACCACCGTCAAAGGAGTCAAAATATTTTGTTATTCCCTCGTTCTGCTCATAGCAGTCATTGGAAACTCCTTGCTCATTGGTGTTATTAAGAGGAACAAGAAGATGAAAACGATTACCAATTACCTAATTGCCAATATGGCGGTGTCAGACATATTGTCAACGCTAGCAGCCGTACCCCGTCAAATAACTTACATAATGTTGGAACCTCAACGGTGGTTGTTCACCGAAATGTTTGGCTCAGTCCTATGCAAAAGCATTTCTTTCTTTCAAGATGTCTCAACGGCGGTGTCAATTTTTAGCATTTTAGCAATAGCTCTAGACAGGTACAGAGGAATTGTGTTTCCATTACGCGAAACGAATACAAAGCCGACAAAAAGCTGTAAAATTATCATACCACTTATTTGGATAGTTCCAGTGGGCCTTCATGCGGTTTACTTTTATATTTTTCACTTAAAAACATCTGACAATAAAGTGTATTGTGTTATCGATTGGGGGTCAAAATTCGACGCGAAAAGATCTGTGGAAATATACTACATTATATTGGTAACTTTCGAAATTTATATTCCACTGTGTTTAGTCACATGGCTGTATTCCGCCATTGTCATGAATCTCAAACGGAGCGCTATAGGGAAACACAGGGGTCCTTCAAGCTGCAGAACTTCGAGAAGAATAAGAGAGGACAGAAAAGTTGTGAACAACATCATTGCAATTGTCATTGCCTTCATGGTTTCGTCGATACCCATCAATGTCATTGGTATTTTATATTATTTCGTTTGGGATTGGAATATGCCCTGCGGTGTAGAAAACTTTGGCTTCGCAGCACACTTTATTTTTTATTCCAACCCTTCAATGAACCCGTGCATTTATTTCGCTTTGAATGATAAATATCGACACGGTCTGGTGAAGATGTTCAAGACGATGGTCTTTTTCAGGAAGGTCGAAAACAACGACTCAAAAACGTCCGAGAAGGAAACTTTGAATCGAAAAACATGGTCATCCACTTTTGTATAAAGGATAAAGCAATTAATGTCTTGGCTTGAGGACATAAGACTATCAAAATTGGATCACAACATGACCTTGGATTGAATTTTGTTAAACATCGCCAAAATGCCCAACTTAATCACCTTTGGGCTTCACTCTGAGGGGTTCATCAAAAACGAACTGAGTTACGCAAAAAAAAAAAAAAAAAAGAAAAGAAACCAACGATAAATCCGAGTAAAGGCTAAATGTTCGCTACGTTCTTATCAAGTTATTAGCGAATTCTAGTGACTCGATAGGCTGATCTGTAAACAAACTAACAAACTTCCGTTTGAAAACAAATGCGTTGGTGCAATACTTCGTTCATCCCAAGTGCGAACGTTTATCGACTGATAAAAAAAGAATTAAATGACAAGTTCAAAAATAAACTTTTCCTAAAAAACGGTGATTAAAAACGAAACATTTACTTAAATAAAGATTGCTTTTTCCTACGCGAGCCAAAACAGCTGGTAATTTCACTGTAATGAGGCACTTTTTCAAATTTGAAATTTGATGTTGAATTTTCCTTTCATATGCATTTAGTTCGCATTTGCAATGAGATATTTTTAGCATTTTCTTCTTGAGGGCAAGAAACATAATGCGCTTGCCAACTCGAATATTCTAGTTCAGTCTTTCGGTTTTGAGGGGCACTAGAAAAACGCCACTGAACTCGAACCCGATACATGGTTTATCATACTGCGAGAGAAAAACCCTAAATTAAGAGGCGAACGGAATTTAGATCGCTTACTCGCCGAGATTTAATAAATCTAGAAGAAAAGTCTGCCGCCAATGAGATGCGAAATGAATCAATATTTAGCGTGGCCGAAGGGCAATTTTAACTTCTCGTTATGCAGGCACACTAGCGACACCACAGTCATCTCGGTAAATGTTTCAGGATACTGGTCTTTGAATTACAGCTGCCTCTCAACACTGCGAAATAATTTATTAGCCTCCCGTGCCTGCTAGTCCGCCTAAGGAAGTGTTTGAATGATTGCGTTCTATTTCAAGGCAGCGGGAGTTTCGACTTCAAAGTCGATATAAATAACTACGAGCCCTTCGGCAAATTGAACCGGAATTCATTATCGTGGTCCTAAATCAACTCAGTAGACAGACTGGTATACCTTCTCTTACAGTTCCCTTATGTCTCCGCTGTATTTTCGTTTCTTCCCCTACTTTTCCATTTTGTTTTTATCATTATTTTTTGCTTACGATTTCTGATCATTTTGGATACTTGTTTATAACTTATCCTCGACCGCTGTATGGTAGGTAATGAAGGAGCTCGGAGCATCTGCTAATTTGTTTGGTCTGCAAAGTGTGGTTTTTTTTTTTTTTTTTTTTTTTTTTTTTTTAGGCTCCTTTTGGTTATAAACCTTTCTATTCCCACTTTCTTTTGGTGATGAAAAAATTCTGAACTCTACAGACTTAATTAAGCTACCAATTTCTCGTCCTCCTTTATGTAAGTTGTCCTATTATCACGCTATGCGAGGGGTTCGGCCCTTCAGGAAGGTAACATAATCTAATGCGGTTTAGTAGAGAAAGTTCTAGTTCATCTTCGTCCCTTTCTTGATCGGCTCGACGAAGCACGACTGGAGCTGCAGGTCCTGATGCCAAAGCTTTCCTTTTCACCTGCGGACAGGACATCAAGTATTAATCTGACAAACATAGCCTAGTGTTCTCATTCTCAGTTCACGAAAAATACAGAAACATTTACTTGTTCTGTAAACTAGACATAATAAATCATGGCGGCAGCCTCGATGTTTTTGGTTTAACAAAGGAAGTTGTCGGTAACTCTCAATTAAAACTGGTGCTATCGTTAAATACGCCTACCGTTTAACGAACTTGTGGCGGGCCCCCTCGAAGTCAAGCTTATTGTTTTCATAAGCGGAACCACAAATAACAGTCAATAAAACAATCGTTAAACCATATAATCTAGCAAATGATTACGACAAGAATTTTCCTCAACAGAAATTATTTAAAAGGCTTTATATTAGTACTATTTGATAATAAGAGGTACAACAATGATTGAAATTTTACTTTTAAGGGAAATCTCTACCATCTCTAAAATGTTCAATCTCTTCAGACAGAAAATAAATATCACCGTATCTCCGTTTTCCTGTTTCCTTCTTTCAACAAAGACTGAAATCACATTTCCTGTTACATTAAAAAGGCACCGGCACCAGATAAGGCAATTTTCAAACAGATCCGTTTTCCTTGTTATTCGACAAGAAACCCTCACCATACTCAGTCGTATCAATCGATACCGCATACCGGCGAATTGTCGGAGGAAGCGAACAATCGCTGAGGGCACACGCTGGGGCATTAGCATTCTTGAAGCCTTTTCCAAGCATTCAGTTAGAACAGACTGAAGTGCAGTTAAACTTGTATTACTAAAGCGGTCACCGACGGGAAATGTTGAGATGACCGCTTAATACAGGTTCCACAGAGAAAAGGCATCAGAAGAAACGATAAAAAAGGCCTAGTATTTTATGCCATAATTGACCCCTGAATGTACTGAAACTCACTCATAAATATTGATAACTTTGATTTCGGGAGATTAACTTGGATTAATTAAAAATTACTTGAAGATGTCGGGAATGAGATTAACGAGTCTGCTGCGTTCCGAAACTACACAATTTATTTTAATCAACTTGCTCTCCCTCTCTCTCACACTGTACTACTCTCCCGCTCTTATCTCTCACGTTTCAGATATATAATACTGCCCAGTAGTTTTCCATGTCCAAATTTGTCTGTTACCTTATCGCGAAATTCAACCGGAAATCAATTAACAATAAACGATCTCTGAAAAAAGGTCTTTCAGAGTTTTATTTGATTGGTTCCGCTTTAAGCCAGGTTACTTCCCACCTTCGCGAGTGTCTTTCGGGAAAATAATTCGCACGCGCGCTAGTTTCGAGAAAACCCTAACAAACTATTCATTAAAAGAAAGCTCAATAAACGCAGCTTACGATAAAAACATAATTTAGGCGTTGTTTCTATTTAGGGAGGGTCAGGAGCCGGTAAGGCGTGAAACGACCGAGGGTCCTTCTATTGAATTCATCGGGTATTGGATCCCGCAGCTTGAGGAAAATGGCTGTACCGTCTTATTCACAAGGCATCGATTAACAAAAGTGTGTCAGGCTTTTCTGATATTCTGATTGGTTGTCTAGATATCCGCATCTAAAGTTGGAGCAGCGTAAAATATGCGAAACATGTTGCGTAAATATGCGAAACATGTTGCGTAAATGGACGCCCTGGAATGTTTTGGAAAAATTTCACGAAAATCAGTTAATAGTAAAAATAATCAAAGTTTAATGTCTTAACTTGGAGTATGGTTACCTATATTGCCCGAGCCAGAGGCTCATGTACTGGACACGTAAGACAACAACCCACCCATCCCACCCCAGGGGGAGGACATCCATCACACAGTAATCTCGTGCGTGGGAAATTGACGTCTCCTACCCCTAACCCTGCAGGAGACGGGACCTCCATTTATTCGTCCCTATCCGAGAAGACTAGGATATCTAAACCATTTCTTGATGTTATAGAAAGGCAGCATATTCTTCTCAATTATTTTAAGACCTTGAGTGTTGGTCCAGCCGGGGTTCGAAACCTCGACCTCCCGCACATCAGTCCAGCGCTCTATCCATTGAGCAAACCGGGAGGCCGTTAAATCTATATACCCCTTAACTTCGCCCAAAGTGGATGTGTTCCTCTTAAAGTCAAATGCGATATTTTAGCTGCTAAAGGTTTGTAAACAACTAGCGCCGCACCAGGGGATCACCTCGCCTCCTAAAACCGTGAACCAATGGGAAGATGGGACTTTCTAGGGTCAATGACAGCGGATCAAGAATTTCCCGGGAAAAGTATCGCCTAACAGTCACGTTTTTTATCTCGCTCTGTTGAACGTTAAGTAATGGACAAAGTTAGAAGAGGAAAACCCCACGGCCGAAAAAAAAAAAGCTGAAGAAACTTCCGAAAAGCAAAACAGCGAATCGACAGATACCCTTATCGCTGAAATGAGTTCCTTCAGGAAGGTTTATTCATGATGTCATAAGATTCGAGGCGACTGCCTATGTTTTGGTATCAAGGCCGGTACTTGCTTATTGAAAGGGAACTTCCTCTTTAACCTTATGAACGACAAATGTAGATTTGATGGCGCCTTCTTTGTTCGCAATTTGGTGCCAGCGTGAACGTGGAGGGAGTGCAAGGACTGTTTTTTCTTGACAAAATGGTGCTATTTCTCTCTTCTGTGGGCCTGAACTTTTTTCCTTTGCCCAAGAACTCCTCTCTGATTTTTATTTATGTTTTTTTTTTTTTTTTTTTTTATCCATGAGAAAAGACTTTCCTCTAGCAGAGAACTTTCATGTGTAAATTTTGTCAAGTGCGCGCTGTAAACGAAATATGCAAATGACATGAAATTGCCGTGAATATTCCCCAAGGGGTTCGCCCATTTACGACATTGTGACACTTCTGATTTATCAACTTTTATTTGAAAATACGTTTTCCTAAATGAGTCGAACGCTTTTTAAGATTTTAAAATTTTTCTTTTTGCAAACGTTAAGTAAAATGTCTCACTTCAATCTACTCCAACACGAAGAAAAAACTATCTTTTCGGTTTCTGAAGGTGGGAAGTAAGTTTAAGGTTAAAGAGGTCGAAAATTTCGTCCGACTTATTTCAGAAAACGTATTCTCAAATAAAAGTTAATAAATCAGGAGGGTGTCATAATCTCGGAGATGGTCGAACCCCCTATATTCGCGGCAATTTCATGTTATTTGCATATTTCATTTACATCGCGCACTTGACAAAAACACACGTGAAAGTTCTCCGCTGGTGGAAAGTCTTTTCTCATGGATAAAAGACAGAAATCAAAATTAGAGATGAGTCCCTGGGAAAAGAAAAAAAAAAAAAAAACACTCCTGGCACTCCTCTTCATGCTGGCATCCAAATTACTAACAAAGAAGTCGCCATTAAATCTAAGGTTAAAAACGAAGTTAGAAAGATTTCCATATAACCTCACTAAATATAAAGGTTTCTTTGCAACACTCTATGCATAATTTATGTATGGGGTTACATGGAAATCTTGCCACTGAAGTTTCCTTTCAATAAGCAAGTACCGGCTTTGATAGAAAATGTAGGCAACCGCCTCAAATCGAATGAAATCATGAATAAAGCTACCCGAGGGAACTCGTTTCAGCGATAAGGGTATTACTTAAGCCGTCTTCGTATGATGCACGATGCTCGCAGTAGATAGCGCTATTTATGCAATAGCGAAAATCAGACCTGAAAAAAATCAGGCCTGTACGGGACTCGAACCACTGACCTCTGCGATACTAGTGCAGCGCTCTACCAATTGAGCTAACAAGCCAACTGGGAGAAGGCCGTTAAGTTGGTTCGTAATAAACCCGTGAAAGTGATAAATGAGAAAGAATAAATATATGAAGTTCATATATTTTGAACTGCGGTATTAGATACGTATGATGCACGATCCTCGCAGTAGATAGCGCTATTTATGCAATAGCGAAAATCAGACCTGAAAAAAATCAGGCCTGTACGGGACTCGAACCACTGACCTCTGCGATAGTAGTGCAGCGCTCTACCAATTGAGCTAACAAGCCAACTGGGAGCAGGCCGTTAAGTTGGTTCGTAATAAACCCGTGAAAGTGATAAATGAGAAAGAATAAATTTATGAAGTTCATATATTTTGAACTGCGGTATTAGATACGTATGATGCAAAAAAAATATATGAACTTCATATATTCATTCTTTCTCACTTAAGCTGTCTGTCGATTCGCTGTTTTGCTTTTCAGCAGTTTCTGCAGCTTCACCTTTTTTGCCTGGTTTTTTTATTTGCCAATTTTGCCCATTACTCAACGTTCAACAGAGCTAGATAAAAACAGGTGACTGCCATGCGATACTTTTCCCGGGAAAATTTTGATGTATTGACGCCATGAGGTCTCGTCTTCCCATTGGTTCGCGGATTCAGGAAGCGAGATAATCTCTTGGTGTGGCGCTAGTTGTTTACAAACCTTTAGGAGCTAAAATCTCGTATTTGATTTTGAGAGGATTACATCCACTTTTAGCGCATTTAAAGGGTAGGCAGATTTGATCGGTCGACTTTTGTGAAATTTATCGGCCTTCGAGTGGCGACAGTTGGTGTTCGGGACCGGTTTAAGTTTCCTGCCTTGAACTTTTTTATACACAGTTGACCGATAGCACCACACACGTTACAAAGAAAGTCGCCAGAACAGTGTTAAAAGGATCGTAAACGACAAAGCAGATACGGAAAAAAGGTAAGGAGACTTCATACGATATATTTCTCGCTTTCATCATCCTTTTTAATTTTTTTCTCAATTTTTTTTTATAATTTTTTCCTATTATACAGTTGACTGGTGATATCACACGCGTTAGAAAAAAAGTAGCCAAAACAGCGTTAAAACGATCGTTGGCAACAAAGCGGCTACGGAAAAAAGGTAAGGAGGCTTCACACGTTTTATTCCTCGCTATTATTATCCTTTTAATTCTTTTTTTTATAATTTTCCCTTTTTTAACGGCCCACACTATGTTAGTTATTGCCGTTAATGAACTTTAGACCACAAAACCACACACAGTACGCTTGGGCTGCCGTGGTGAAACAAGAGACCTAACGAAGAGAACAATAGCACAGCGTGTACGTTTTCAAATTTTGTAAACTGTGCTCTGCAAATCAACAACGTGAAATCACCAAATTCTTCATGCTCTGAGAACGGAAACCACGACGTTGAAAATCTGTTTCCGTTTGGATGCAACTTACGCATTCTTCTGCAGAGAATGTATTAGATATATTGAGGGTAAAACGCACATTCGAGAACGTTTGACGACGTAGCTTTTTCGTTCAAATGCAAATGTGAGACAGATTCGTCCAAAGATGGCCAGTGTCCAGGCGATGTGCTCACTATGATTGCTTGCATGATGGTTGTGAAACAAATATCTTAACGCGTTCGAATGAATTTCTTTGGCGGTAGCAAGTGTTGTATTCTGTCCGTAACTGTCTCTTTAATCACATATAAGATAACTGACAACAAACGAATTCAATCGACATCCCTCGCTCCTCGCTCCACGTGTCGTTACCTCCTCGGGTCATGTGATCGACACAACAACAAGGTAGCGTGAACATACGTGGATTGTAATGGGGATTCACTGTCTGTTGCCGTCCTTTCGAAGTTAAAACGTTTGACGGGCCTGCGCGACTCCCGTCATTACTATGTGACGAATTCGTTCTTAGGAGGCAACTGATGTTATTAAAGAAAGATTCGAAACTGCAATCTCCCTAAGAACCTCGACAAAAATGGCAACAGTTACAGTCAAAGTCAGAAATTATATTCCTAGACGCGAGTTATTAAACAGGGAATTGACCCTTAACAGGCAAACGCATATTAAGAGACAGAGATCTTATAATACACAAGCTTTCTCCATCAAGCGCAATGACGAGATTTGTAAGAGGAGAAACTTCACACCTCCTATGGACGAATTTTTCTCGCTCCACATTTAGTAAAAACGTACAGAGTTTCAAAATACCCTTCGAGAATAGATGAAACCTAGATGAATGTTCTGGGAAACGTATCTCTGGAGTTATTTCTGCAGGAGAGAAGCATACTTTAAAACAAAGAAAATAGCGCGCACACGGAAGTAAATTGCCTCTTGTAACACAATTTCATCCGGCTTTGCCAAACCTCAAGAACATACAGATGGGTAAATGACACCTCATAATTGACCTTTATTATCACATCGCAAAGGAAAGTCATCAAGAGATATCCTAATATGAACTAAACTTTGAGGGTTGAAGATTTAAAGGCGCTAGCGAATTGTATGAGAGACACAGGCCTATCAGCACCTTTTAACGGTCGACTGCCTTTTGCTTTGTGGCTTTCCGGCGTGTCGCCTCGCGCAAGGTAGAGGTTTTCACGCACCAAGAAGTGACTCTTTTCATTGCTCTAAACTGTTTTTCATTCAATGATCAAGATGGAAGACTTATCGCATAACACTCACAATTAGTTCGTTTTCCTTCACCTAGGAAAGTAGATTTACAACACGATTGAAAACAACATAGCAAAAGTCCTTGCAGTAGTAACGCTATGTAACGCAACACCCTAAACGCAACAATGGGCCCTTTCGCTGTATAAAAGGGTCTCAAACATTATCGCTTAAAATGCATGAAACATTTGTACCGTTGGAGTGCGTTTGGGCGCGTTTGGTCAGAGCTGTTGAAGAAGGATCAAAGTGGCCATACAAATCTTTGAACGGCTTCAAACTACGACGTACAACGAATTTGACCTTCTCGAAAACCGGTCTCGAATTACATACTAAAAAACAGTGCTTGCGTTTGTCCTTGAGACCGATAGAATACGCTACAAATACGTACGGAAAATACTTCTACACAATCAGATTATATCAAATTATATTTACCTATAGTGAAAGGATAAAGAAACGGCCTAACTTTCACGGAATGTTCGGTCAAAATCAGCCAATTTCTGCCGCTTTTACCGCCATATTCTAAGTAACGCTACCTCAATGCAATGCGATCGGAGTGCGCACACTGCCTGCCCCTGGCCAGTGTCGGTTCTGGGGCCCGTTTCTCGAAAGTCCCGGTAACTTAACGGGCCCGAAGTCATGTTTCAAAATCAAAAGTTAAGGGATAGGAAATCGGGTTCTGGCACATAAACCAGTCCTTTTTGTTTCTCTAGCTGATAGTTTTATTGTATCATTCTCAAAACTTTTGAAATCCCCATCTTTACGGGCCCGTTAAGTTACCGGGACTTTCGAGAAACGGCCCCCTGAACCAAGATGAGTCACAACAGACGTTGAGGAAGGTTTCACGATTGTCCGCCATTTTGAAACCGTAAGGGATTCGGGGGAAGGTGATATCAGGCGGCGATTTTTCTGAAAGACTGCATACCTTCCAAATTTTCAGGTTGGGTGAACAATTAATCAATCTTCCCTGTAACAAAATCTGTTTCAATTCTATAACCTTGTTAACAACCAAGAGGCACTTCAGTGTCTAAAAGTTCTTAATCGAAGCGCGCACTCTGAGCGACCGAGTCGATTTCTTAAGCCAAGAGACGAATAAAAATACGCTAGTCAAATTTAACAAGGACAATACCGGAAACCACACAATTATAAAATTATTCACTGTTTCTGAGAATTCCTGCGAGAAGCATCTACTGCAGATCTTCGACTTGCCGCTGTCATGCTCATGACGGTTTTTTTTTCATAGGTAAGGCTCATTGACTCCCGATCGACTAACAATCTTCATGTCATCGAGAACTCTTTTCAGCGCTCGTTTAATCCCCCGATCGCACATAAAGTGTTAGTGAGTTGAAGCTCTTTTAACTGAATACCTTTGAAACCCTCAGATCCCTCCAACCATTGTCAATATAGCGAACTTTGTTGACTATGCTTCTGCGCTGCTCGTTATGATAGCGGCACAAGCCCAAAATGTTAATGCAACATTTGATTTTACAAATAAATGGCGAGACCGCGTGGAGATTAAGGCAAGCTAGCAGAAACCCAATACAGCATTTAAGCTTGTGCAACGAAATATTAACCACCTTGGATGCCGAATAATGGAATCTAGTCTTGATCATGTAAGGTTCACACCAGCTGAAGGCATCTGCAGATTTTGGAAAAAGATCCGCTAGGTGGCGAACGGTATAAATGGAAGAGAGGTAAATAGGAAGACGTGAATAATGTTGTCCCAATCACAAGAAAATATCCAATATCGTAACGACGAGGTGATACACGTCACATCCTGTAGATATAAACTTACACTTTCGAAACGATTTCACAGAGATGGGGAGGCAAGAACAAAGACACTTGAAATTATCAATTACATATAAAAGTAAGTGGAATTTTCACAAAGAATGATTTGCTTAGTAGATTGTAACAAGAAAACGATACGAGTTGGGGTTTGAAGAGAAGTTTATTCAGTCGATACATGACCACAACTTAGAAGTCTTAGAACATTATGCAACAGGCGTGCACGTGCTCTCATGTCTCGCAACTTGTTACATAGATGATGTAAAAAGAAAGAATCGATGACAATTGCAAAAACAAAAAAATAATAACTTTGCCTTCCTTTACCTATTGTCTCGAGCAGGGTATATGTTAACAGTCAGTCAGTATGCAGTCAAGTAAAAGATAACGGGTGGAGGAGCTCACTCTTTGTCAGCTGGCCTGGTATTTGGTTCATCATTTACTATAGTAAAACAGCGGAAATTAGAGAAACATGTTTCTCGTCTTGTAACGAGCGTGGGGCAAAGAAAAATTCTGAGTCCCCAAGAGGAACACAGAAGTTCATGTATCACACGAGTCCTGCATACTGCTACGATCAGCAATGTCGATAGCGTCATGCTTTTGACAAATAGAATAAGAAGTATGGTGAATTTTGAGCCCACCATAGAGTCTTTGTGGCTCAGTGGTAGAGCATCGGAGCGCGCAATCCAAAGGTCTGAGAGCAAGAATGTCCCTTACAAGCTCCTTGTTTGTTTTTAATTTTCAATTCTTTACGAAGGTCAGTATATGTTGTCACATTTAAGTACGTTCCAGCCTTTAGAAATATTTATCACCCAGTAGATTTAAACAAATTATTCTGAAAATCTCTCCGGTATCTTTTGGGAAAAAAAACAAAACTGGCGCATTGGGACAAATATTGGCTGTTTTATTTTAGTTTGTTTTGTTTCGTGTTTTCTTTGTTTTGTATTGTTTTTGTTTTGCTTTTGTTTTGTTTTTGTTTTGTTTCTGTTTTGTTTTTGTTTTGTTTTTGTTTTGTTTTTGTTTTGTTTTTGTTTTTGTTTTGTTTTTGTTTTGTTTTTGTTTTGTTTTTGTTTTGTTTTTGTTTTGTTTTTGTTTTGTTTTTGTTTTGTTTTTGTTTTGTTTTTGTTTTGTTTTTGTTTTGTTTTTGTTTTTGTTTTGTTTTTGTTTTGTTTTTGTTTTTGTTTTGTTTTTGTTTTGTTTTTGTTTTTGTTTTGTTTTTGTTTTGTTTTTCTTTTTGTTTTGTTTTTATTTTGTTTTTGTTTTGTTTTTGTTTTGTTTTTGTTTTGTTTTTGTTTTGTTTTTGTTTTGTTTTTGTTTTGTTTTTGTTTTGTTTTTGTTTTGTTTTTGTTTTGTTTTTGTTTTTGTTTTGTTTTTGTTTTGTTTTTGTTTTGTTTTTGTTTTGTTTTTGTCTTGTTTTTGTTTTGTTTTTGTTTTGTTTTGTTTTGTTTTTGCTTTGTTTTTGTTTTGTTGTTTTTGTTTTGTTTTGTTTTGGTTTTGGTTTTGGTTTTGGTTTTGTTTTGTTTTGTTTTTGTTTTGTTTTGTTTTGTTTTGTTTTGTTTTGTTTTGTTTTGGCTTTGGTTTTGTTTTTGTTTTTGTTTTTGTTTTTGCTTTTGTTTTGTTTTGGTTTTGTGTTTGTTTATTATTTTGTTTTGTTTTGTTTTGGCTTTGGTTTTGTTTTTGTTTTTGTTTTTGTTTTTGCTTTTGTTTTGTTTTGGTTTTGTGTTTGTTTATTATTTTGTTTTGTTTTGTTTTTCTTCTGGCTATATAGGGCTACCTTTGAGTTTCAAAGTTGAACTTGAACTGTTAGGGAAGACAAGCCGGCGTCCAAGCTTCTGTTAGAGGAGCAGTTCAGGAAAGACACAGTTATAAGTGCCGACCTTGAACGATACAAGATGGATATGTTTCACAGCTCATTAATTTTTAATCTTGCAAACTCTGTGTGATTCAACCGCTAGTACACAGGAGACTCCAATCAAAGGGAGAACTCTTGCTCCTGATAACAGCGTGATATATCTGAAAATATTTGATAACGAATTTGTAACGTTGATACCGTGTTCTTCATTAGCCCTTTACCTTCGGATTTCTGGTACAAGTTTTATCACTTCGTCAAACAATCTTCGGCTCAAGGTACCAATTAAATGAACATGATGTTATTATCTCGAGACACTAGGAAAATAATCCCCGATGCAATAATTTGATTTAATAAAAAGAAGTCTGAAAAGGCTAAAGTAAACTAATTATTACACGCAAATGAAGTAAATCAGATATTGGCCGTGGATGGTAACGAATTGCGAATTGATTCACAAAGGCGGTCTGCGATTAAACAAATTGTAGATTCCTAATACCGATTCGAGCCTCGTGCTTCTTCTTTTCAGTAACTTCTTTGAGAACACTGGTTAGGATTATTTACTAAATTTATCACTCCGGTTAGAAAATATATTCTTGGTTTTGTTTTTTTTTTTGTTTTTTTTTTTAGAATTTCGATATCGATAAAGAAATACCTTTTTTTTTCCCCGAAATGTCTTCCTGTTTTTGCAAGTATCGCATAACAGTGCTTTATGTTTTTCATCATTGTTCCAACATACTAAATTAAAGTTGTCTCTTAATTGCTTTGAACAATAAAGGATACGTCAGTTATTTGAGCGGTTTGAGTCCCTAATTAATTGTCATCAAGTTCATTAATTGTAATCAGCTTTACTGAGCAAGATGTTGTACTGCATATTTAGCTTCTTCTAACACAAGATAATTTCGAATTAAATACTTTTGATTGAATCCATATAAGCATCATATCAAAGATGATTAAGACCTCTCCGTATACGTAAATACCGCATGACAGACCTGAAATAATCTAACCCAAACCATTCAATTAGATGCTTTGTTATAATCTTATCATCAATTTATACGCCTTTTTAAAGAAAACTAGCTCTGATTTGATTATTCTGCTACGATGGAATAGCGACCACTTCACCTTATTATTAAGGCTCTCTTTAAGTGTTTGAAAAGAAAATGAAATCTCCCATTAAGTTTGAAACATTCCATTGCTTTTTCATGAAGATCAAGGTGACAGACATTACGTGATTAAGTAACAGTTTCCTTGCTAAGAAAGCTGCGGGGAAAATTATTAAAGATTTATGTAACCGCCCTTATAAATGTTCTCTATTGGTCGAAAACCAGCGGAATTATATCGTTGCGGATTATAAACATAGGATGCCTCAAAAAAATACGTGGTGGGAAAGAAATGTGTGTGCAATAAGGTGATCTCTTCGGCTAAAAGAATATAAGCATGGATTTTTCTCAAAACAAGATATGAATAAAATCACAATCCAGGTACGTTAAATGAACTGTGCATATACTGAAGTGATCACTACTATTTGAGAATCAAATAAACAGTCTTTGTTTTTTTTCTGCAGATATTGGCTTCGATTGCTTTTGGTATCATTCAGGTTCGAGTAGCATCAGGGACCAAAGGTAAATGACTGTCAATTCTTTTTTTTTTTCCTTCTTTCTTTCCTCTGCATATCTAGTCATATGAGCCCCCTTTGATCGCCAGATTAATTCAACTGTCAAGTATCAACTACAAAATTTTGCTTTCAGGCCAGCACGTATTTTGCGCCTTCACACAAAGGCAAGGCGAAAGAGATCACGTTTTTAGGCTTATTCCGAAGTACCTATTTCAATTAACAATTACAATAATCGTATTTCTCTTAAATAGAGCACCTTAAATCCTATTATGATGTGGTTCTAATGAAGGGACGATCAGCTGCTGATGGAAAAATACCTTCGTGGGAAAATTTGACGAGATAACGGTTTCATATCTGAGCAGAAAGTACCACCAAATTTGAATATGATGTCGGCTAACAAGATTTCAAAACTTGAATGGTTTCATCTGAGATGAATAAATGACATACTTTGAAAATCGATTGATGGACAAAACTGTTTAGTTGGCAATTCCACCATGCGATGCAAATTATGTGCTTGGAATTTTTTGAGACAGCGTTATCGATAAAAAATTATTCCTGATTTTAAAAAGAATTCTATATGTAAAGTCAAAAGAAAATTCGATGAAATAAACTCGGAATTATAGTGAAAGGAAATACTGCGTTCTCGTTTATCTGCACTGAGGTGAAAGAAGGAAATATCTTTATAATAAGGTTGTTTATCTTTATCAAGAGACAGCAGGGCTCCTTAAGTTCCATATTTGTAAACTCTGGAAACGGATTCAGGAATACTAAGTTAAGAAAATCAGAGGGTGAAGGAAAAAAAAAAGGAAAGAAAAAAATTGCAAAGTAACTATAGCAGCTCTTAAGAATCGTTTTGGATTACTTGAAATGATTGCCTTGGTCGCATCATTATGAATCATAATATTATATCAAAAATTGGGCGCCTGGAGAGGAAATGAGAGGAAAGACGGGCACTAACAGTCATCAAAGAGCCTTCGAGATTTCTTTACCACCGATGCGTGCCAATAAAAACTGGCGTGAAAATCACGTAGTTCATAATGTTCTTCTTCTTGTTCAACGAGGATTAGCCAGCTATGGTAGAGCAAGCATAGTATAACCTGAGACATCAAAATTACTACTTTAAAGAGCGAAAAGAACACCCAAATATGCTTTTATCAAATATATAGCTTATGCTTCGGACGGAAAATGTTGTTGTGTGCTTCGCGAAATTCGCACTTGTACGCGTCAATAGCAATTATTGTATTATATCGACCGTTACGTTGTTTCATTGTATTCCTATTGATGTTTTTTTTTTCCCTTTTTTACGCGTGGGAGATCATTTTAGAAAACAGTATTCCATCTTATTGAGCGCAAATGAAAGAAAGTCTCCATTGGAAATTGCACTCGTACTTTCCTACAAAAGAGCTGAAAGAAATACTTTTAACTATTGGACAGAAGGGAAATTTAATTTGGCGGTAATAGCCGCCTTGATGTTTTTGTGTCCATCTGTCCTGATATTTCTCGCTAAATATCCTCACATGTGATAAATAATGTCTGCAGCTCTTGGTTGTGTCCTGGATTTACCTAGGCCGAAAACACTGCGGATTGTTCATTTCTTATTTTTACAACAGAATGTCGTCGGCCGGTACTTTTTTCCATCAACCCAGATCAGCTTAATGCCTCTACATCCCTAAACGACTTCCCAGCTAAAGATGGTCTGATAAACGAATATGATTTTGGCTCCTGGTGTGCCGCTGTAGAGGACCAAGAACAATGGTTGGAAGTGGATCTCCAGGAAAAAAGATTTGTCATGGCTATTGGTTTACAAGGCCGATATGGACACTCATGGGTTGAAATGTTTTACGTTCAGTATAGCACCGATGGGAACAAATGGTACTGCTATGGGTCGGAAATTGGTCACAAGGTATAAACTAAGTATTACTGTTGAGTTACCTACCGTGTAAATCTCCTCACCGTTCAGGTAGGGGCCAAAAAAAGCTAGTGAGACAGCTTTCCAATCAATCGCAGTAAAGAGAATTTCGCCTCGCGAGCTATCATAAAATTAGGGTCTTAACATATGCAGCTAGTTCATGTATAAATCTCCTGGATCGTCATCAAGCGAGGGACTGAAACAGCTTGTGAATCAATTTTAGAATGAGTCGAGGTAAAGAGAGTGTTACTGCGCTGGCTAGCATAAGATAAAGCCCCAACATATGCAGCTAATTTATATAAATTATGCTTTACATAAACAATGCTTTTGCATTTTAATTTGTAGATATTTCAAGGTAACGAAAACAGCGAAACTGTGAAAATTTTTGTTCTTCATTTGGATTCGATTTTTGCAAGCTACATTCGGATTAATCCACGAACCTGGAACAACAGCATTTGTTTACGAACTGAGATCTACGGATGCCCATATAACCCAGATAAAGGTAGGGGGCCAAATATAAGGTTGACTTGGTCAGCGGGTAACGTGGAAAGAAAAAAAGAAAAAAAAAAAAAAAAAAAAAAAAGAAAAAAAGCGGAAGCTGAATCTAGCATTGAATTATTTTAAATCTAAACAATCTGTCGTCCTCGAACATTCGTCATCGGGAAATGCCAAGTAGTTATTTACTGAATGAGAGGGCCGGCGGGGCAAATGTTCGGGTTTTTGTTTTGACGTACGGTCTGACCGCGGCGAGGTCCATGTATTGTGAACGAGAAGTGTCGATAATTTCGAAAAATTTTGTTTTAACCTAAATTTGACGCGATAAATGGCGTATGCGGGACAATCACTAAAATATCCTACGATAGGAAAATTTTTCTTTAATTTTTCGAGTCAGAACAAGAGAGTCACAGTTCATCGTGAGAAACAACTTATTTTCTCATTTCTGTTTTCCTTTTAGCTCAACTTAAAAAAAATATTTTCTTCATTTTGCAACAACAAAGCTGTAGGAGCTTTTGCCGAACCGGCCCACGTCAACCCTGTTGGGAGAGACAAACACAAGAGCTCGTGCGGAAAATGTTTTTTTTTTTTTGCTTCTTTACTTTATTGTTTGTTTGTTTTCTATTTTCGTATTCATTCCGTCATCAATTCTTCTTTCCTTTGTGTTTGTTTCTTTGTTGCTTTGTTTTTTTTTTGTTATTGTTGCTGTTGTTTTAGTTTAGCTTAGTCAAGCATAAATCATGCTGTTCTTCCGATACTGCGCAATATCTGCTAGCACTCATCTAGAATGTCACAATTAATTGCCAAAACGTTAAAGGTCTTACGAGATAAAACTTGAACTAATTACCCTAACCCTTCAAATATCTTACATCATTCCTCTCAAGGACTATTTGAAAGTTAGAAAATCGAGATATTCAATTTTAAACTCCATTTAAATAATTTGATAGACTACGACACTCGTCGGCCAATGTATCAGGCCTGTGGACTGGACCATCCGACTTCTCCACCAACGACAACACCTCCTCCTCCAACTACTTCAGTAGAGCAGATTATAGGAGGTAAATGAAATGATGATTACGATATAATCTCTTTAAAAAATTAAGATAGAAAACACGATAACAGGTCAAGAATAAACCTCCATAATGGAGCCTATTTAATTAGTTTTTTTTCTACGCGGCTTTGGATACCACTAGACAACGTGCCAGTTCTCGTTAAAACTGTTATTGAAAAATGTTTCCGATTGTTTTTGATGCGAGCCTTTGCGCGCTGATATGAGCATGCGTCACACTCCTGAAATGTGTGAACGGTCGTGTGAATATTCGTTGAAAGAAGTCAACATGACGCGTCCTGTAATACAAGAGAAAAACTTTGTGCGCTCGCCTGATAGCAATGAATGACAGGAAGAGAAGACAGCTCCTCCTATGTAGCTCACATTAGCAAAGCAGGATTTTTACTTGTAGATACTTTGGGGATTTCCGAAAATGGATAAAATCTATAAATAAAAAAAAAAAAAAGATGCTTAAGAGAAATCAAAGATATATTGGAATGTCGTCCTAACCTGATCTTTTTTTTGTCTGAATTTTTTTTTCTCCTCTTAGACATACCAATCTCGCAGTTCAGTATTATCCTTCAGGATGGACACATAGTCAAGACATCTAAATTATTCCCTGTTCGTGTCGGACCACATGATGGAACTAAAGTCAAATATCGATGGGAACTTGAAAACGAAGAACTGGTTAAAACTCAGAAGGTTTTTTTCCATGTTTACAACCACCCTGGTGCTTACACCATTCACGTTACAGCATATAACAGGAACAACACGGTTAATAGTAGCACCATTGTTATTGTGCAAGATGAAATTAAAGGCCTGAAGTGCGTCCAAAGTACTGTTGCAGTTGTTCCAATGGAAGAGGCAGTAGTCGAATGGGTTATTTCTAAAGGTAAATCAGGTTTTTTTTTTTTTCATTTTTTGTAGTGAATTACGCGGGCATACTCCTTCCTTTTGTCTTTTAGTTGTTTTTGTTTTGTCTTGATTTCCATCTAAAGGTACCAACCACGCCCTTTGTGAAATGAGAAGAGTATAACATGTTATTGAACAACACTAATACTGATCTCTAACCTGCAGGAACAAATGTGACTTTTACGATTTCTCCTGGCGATGGCAGCGCTGAACACACTCTACACACATCTACTAATGGTTTTTTCAAAAACTCATTTGCTCATCGTTATACAAGTGCAGGCGTGTACATTGTCTCCATTGGAGCTAAAAACGCTGTTGAAGATACTCCGAAAATTGTAGAATGCACCGTCTCCGTAGAAGATCCGATTGATAACCTGACTTTGGAAATACCAGTAACTCGAATAAAAATTGGCTCTCAAGACCTATATATTGCAGTCGATGAGAGCATTACGGTAGTAGGAAGTCTAACTAGAGGGACTAGTGTCCTCTGCCACTATGACTTTGGGGAACAAGTTTTAACTGGAGAAGTCGACTCTTTTAGCAAAACTTATGCATACAGCAAACCAGGAATCTTCACTGTAAGTCTCAATTGCTCGAACAGTGTTAGCAGTATGTACAAAGAGTCTTTAAGGAGGATCATAGTTCAAAAAGATGAACCGATAGATGACCTGCAGGTAATGGTCCCTGCCACAGCCAAAGGGCATCAGTCTGTGATTTCACTCTTGATGACTTCCGGAACGGCTTTTGTTTGTGACTGGAACCTCGGGGACAACACAACTTTCCAGACAGATGTATCTGACATAGGTAAAAAAGTCCTACATCAATATGCTAAAGAAGGACCTTTTGACGTAATTGTTAGTTGCAAAACTCGACACGGCATTGTAAGAGCCCACATCGTTGCTTGGGTGCAAATACCTATTGCTCACTTAACTTGTAGCTCGTTACACCACTACATCATGGTATCGCAAGAGACTCTTTTTAACATTTCTGTTCATTCAGGCTCTAAAGTAACCGCTGTGGCGGAATTTGAAAATGATCAAAGACAAAGTGTCATATTTCAGGAGAGTTTCCTAAACTGGAAATCATTTATTTTGAAACATTCCTTCTCATCGAATGGGTCTTATTCCGTAATGGTAAAGGCAGCTAACCTCCTCGGAAGCCTCACCACAAATTGCACACCCATCGTTGTTGTGCAGAATCCTCTGGCTAATATAACTTTGACACCTGACAAGAACATCATTCAAGTATCAGACCTTGTTGCCTTCCGCCTTACGACAACAATTTCGAGAGACTTCCAGCCCAGCCATGCCGCTTGTTCATGGTCATTCGAAAACAATTCGTATACAACTGACATACCTTTGATATTTACGGAAGGAGAACACACCACACTTCATAGATATATGTCCCCGGGAGAATTCACAGCTAAGGTCTCCTGCTCGAATAAAGTCAGTAGAATTGAGCTCAAGACGAATGTCACGGTTCTCAAATTGATCGAGCCGGCTATGACAATTTGTCTCGATTGTGACCACTTTTCGGACCTAAAGAGGAATCCATTCATTGAATATTTCGCTCTTGGTGACACAGTGACGTTGTCGGTATCATCTCAAAGCTTCGACAGGGCGTATCACTGGAGAATTACAGAATATGGCAATCTTACGACAACCGAACATCACTTTCTTAAAGTAGTTTTAAACAAAACTGGAACATTCACGGCTAGTGTCCTTGTAGATAAATTGGTCGCCACAATGGCAGCATCAGTTAGATTCATTGTGCAAGAAAAGATTAACGGCATAATACTCCGGTCTAGTGGTTTCACTTGGCTGAGGAGTGCTACTCGCTTTGAATTCACCCTGTCAAAATTTGATGACGGAAGCTGTTTTAATCTTACCTTGAACGACTCATTAAACACAAAGAAATCCCAGTGCTCAGAGGGGAAAACAAGAAATTACTTTTTTTCGTGTAACCACACCTATCTCTTCGAGGGTAATTACACGGTTTGTCTCGTTGTTTTCAACAAGGTGTCAAAAGTAATACGTTGCTTGGGGGTTGAAGTCTCAAAACCAGTTTGTAAGATAGAAAACGTTTCGATATCGGCGAGGAAAGAAGGAACCAACGCATATCGAAATAGCTTGAAAGTTTTGAAATACAAAAGATCTGATAGCTTTGAGCTTCAAGGGATTTTTATCAACGGCTGCTTTTTACCGACTTCAAAGAATATCAAGCTTCTATGGATAATAAAGCGAAAAACATCTGAAAGCAAGGAGCCTGAGGTTGAGGGAGAAGACTCTGGTTCTGTATTAAAAATCGGTCCTCGTTCTTTGCAGTACGGTAGCTATGAATTTCAATTTGTTGTCGAGCTTGTAAGCCTAGATGTAATTAAACTCTATGGGAAAGTGGCAGAAAATTACTCGATCAATGTGCAAATCGTTCGTTCTCCGTTGGTTGGCGAAATAAGCGGAGAAAAGAAACTAAATCTGAGCACGGTAGACACCCTAAGGTTGGTTGCATCATTTCATGACCCTGATCTGCCACCAACGATGGACCAACAGGGTATGGTCTATTACTGGTATTGCAAGACACCGGTAGGTCCGCTTGCTCAGGCTGAACACTTTGTTCACTGCTATGACGATGCGTTGAAGCCTGAAAACTTCATTAGAATTCTTTCTTACGCGGAGTTCACCACAAGACTGAACAGCTACCATGAAAATAGATATTACATATTCACGGTCGTAGTTACCAAGTATGATCTCCCACCTTTGACAGACAATGTTACAGTGTTTGTTTCACCTCCACCTCCATCGCCACCCCCTCCGCCGCCAACAATGGAAATAAGGTACGTTGTTGGTAAATGTAGAGTAATATATTTCTAATTGACTACTTTGTTTCGTTATGTTATTCGTACAAGGATTGATTGATAATATTGTACAAAAGTGTTGCAATCGATAACTTACCATTTTTCGCAAAACGTAGCCTGGAAAGGTACAGGAGTAATTATAGCAGTCGCGACATATCCCTATTTTTCTAATGAATTATCGTCTGTACTAAGTGCTATTAAGAGAAAAATAGAGTCTCTCTCTCTATGTTTCGTGGTGATGTATAATATTTGTATATCGAATTCTAGCCACATCTTAGTGGCTTATTGATGGTATACGAATCATTCAGTCTGATGAACTTCTCCCTCTAACTTTTGATCTTACATGAATAGTTAACAACACTTCATCATATCATTATCTACCTCATTATTGTTGAATGTTGGAATGCATAGGGCTTCGAAGTTAATTACACCGATTTTAACCTACTTTTCCAACTTTTGGAACAATTATTGCCCTACACGTTTTTCGTATTTTGATGTATTTTGTGTCTGCTGATTTTATTCTCTCCTTATCACAGCCACCTGTGAGCTTCAAAATGCTGCAAAGATTAGGAAATTGGCTTGTCCAAATGACATTCAATAGTTTTGCTTATATTCAGTGCTCATGCAGTTTTTTTGTCGTAGAGAATGGGTAGCCCTAAAAATTTATTATAGGTATTTTGTTTTAAGTACATGTAACTACTGTTTTGTTTTTCTTAATTTATCAGCTGCCTATATAGCGATTGTCCGCGTAAAGTTTCCCCGTCAGTGAATCTCAGACTTAAGGCTGTTTGTGTACACGGATGTGGAGTCTCCAATCTGTTTTATCGATGGCAGTTTTTCATTAAAATGGAAACTGAATTTAAATCGCTGGAGTTTCCAAGCGAGTTAAACGTAGAAACCGATGACGATGACTTCATTGTCCACTCTTACATTTTTGAAAATATTCTGGGCCAGGGAGGTGAGGGTCTTGTTCAAGTTGAAGTTTGGAGAGACGGCGGTCAAAGGGGCTTTTCCAACAAGACTATAACAGTTAATGAGCCGCCAATACCAGGCAACTGTTCGTGTATTCCGTCGCTGGGTGAGGGCTACAAAACAAACTTTCAGGTCGTATGTGATAGCTGGATTGATCCAGACAAACCACTCCGATATAGCTTTAGTTATGGCGATGGCAAGACAGTTTTGACTTCCACAGAAAACCCTAGCTCCTCAAAACCTTTTAAGATTTATAAACAGCCAACAGATGGTGATAATTCAATTCTCGTAAGAATTACAGTATCAGTTGAAGATTCACTCGGAATGAGGTCTACCATGTCTGTCTTAGCAGAGGTAAGATAGTGTAATTTTTAAGTTTTAGGTAAATTTTACTTAGTCGTAAATTTTGTTTTATTTTTTTCATTGCCATATTTGACCCAGCTACTGAAAAATATTGAGTTAGAGACATAACTTTTGCAGCTAACTGACGCATCTTGTTATATGGCATGGCAGTCACCAGTTAATCCAGGCGTTCTATTTGGTTCTTACTTTCGTCGGGATTTTGCCATCCGGACCTTTTCCACGGAAAAGGTCATCAGCCGAGTATTTTTGTTGTCGAAAGCCGGTAAATTGAAAATAAACAAGTTTTGGTCCGAGTGCCATATAACAGACTACTTGCTAATCTCGCTTGCCGTGCTACCACGCGTACAACCCCGGACCAATATTCCTCAGTGTGGCTGGCTATCGCACTCGGTTAACAAGGAGTTGATAATCAGTTTATACCCACTAATTAGGGGTTCTATATTTATTGACTGATTAGTTTGCTGGTTGTTTAATTATACCTATTTAGTCTACAGCTGTGCTCATATAATCAACACATCTGATCAGATTTTCAAGACATATTTTATGCGTTTATTTATTCATTAATTTTTGCACTTAGGTAAAAAAGGCAGAGAAGGCAGCAGTAGATCTGGGAAGTCTAATAAATAACATAGATTCTGAAAGTACACCTATAAACAATGAGGAGCAAGCTGGAGAGGAATTACAAGTCTTGGGAGACACTTTAGCGCAGCTCCAGCTCTCCAGTCAGCAGAATTCTGTTTCAAAAACCGCGGTGTCAAATGCAGTGACAACAAGTAGACCAACAGTCAACCAAAATGGAGACAAGGAAGACGAGCAGCAGAATGATAAAGGAATGGAGGCAGGAGACCAATCTCAAGAAGTTATAGCCACCACCCCACGGCCAACAATGTCACCAGAACAGATACAATACGCCACAGTAAGCTCTATCGAATATGTTGTTGTCATGGCCTCTGTTTGCTAATCAACCGCATGTGCTCGCTGATGGTCGATTTTTTTTCCTGAATAGGGAGCTGCGCCGGTAAAGAGTGCGCTAAAGTTCCAGGTTCGATCTCTGGCTGGGTCGTTGCGTTATGACCTTAGGCAAGACACTCCCGCACTCTTTTAGCCTTTGTGCATTCAAGATCTAGAGTTTTCGAGATCGAGTAGCATTTACTTTAAAATTGGAGCCTACCTAAATATCCAAGGTCTTTAGGTTACTTCCTACCTTCGCGGATGTCCTTCGGGAAAAAACTCGTACGCGCGCTAGTTTGAAGAAAACCCTAACAAACTATACATTACTAACAAAGCTTAATAAATGCAGTTTACAATAAAAATATAATTTAGGCGATTTTTTCATTTAGGAAGTGCCATGAGCCGATACGGTGTGAAACGACCAAGGGTCTTTCTATTGAATTTATCGGGTATCGGATCCCGCGGCACGAGAAAAATGGCTGCACAGTCTCATTCACAAGGCATAAATCAAGAAAAGCGTATCAGGCTTTTCCGATATTCTGATTGGTTGTCTAGATATTCGCATCTGAAGTTAGAGTAGCGAAAGATATGCGAAGCGTGTTGCGTAAATGGACACTACGTAAAAAAATATTTCAAGTATCAAAATATCCTGAGACTCTTTTGTTCGTAATCATCCCAGGAATGTGTTGGCGAAATTTTACGAAAATCGGTCAAATCTACATACCCTATAAATTCGCTCAAAGTGCATGTATTCCTCTCAAAATCAAATGCGAGATTTTAGCTCCTAAAGGTTTGTAAACAACTAGCGCCACTCCAGGAGATTATCTTGCCTCTTGAAACCACAAACCAATGAGAAGACGAGGCCTCGTAGCGTCAATGACAATGGATCAAGGTTTTCCCGGGAAAAGTATCGCGTAGCAGTCACGTTTTTTTTATCTCACTCTGTTAATCGTTTAGTACTGGACGAAGTCGGCGAAGGAAAAACCCGCGGAAGAAAGGGTAAATCTGTCGCATTATTCTTTTTCTCCATCGGTTTCGTCAGATTCCGACGAAGAATCGTGTTTACAACCTGTGGTGTTTACAACTTTTCGCTCCGACGAAGGGCTAACGCTCGAAACGTCAGCTTTTATAATCGTAACGGCGGCCAATTTACCATTTCAACTTTGTTGATATATTCAAATTATTTTACAAACTGTGGTGTTGACTTTAATTTTTAAGCTGCTTGCCCCAAGGATAATCGAATGCTGCCGATCTTCAGCGGATGCCGAGCTTGTCGAAGGCTCCTGACCAAACCAAGAGCTTTTGTCGCTTTCAGCAAGGACTGTTTTTTTTTTTTTTTTTTTTTTTTTCCGACAAAATGCTGCCATTTCTCTCTTCTTTGGGCCTGTTTTTTTTTCTTTTTCTTTACCCAAGGACTCCTGTCTAATTTTGAGTTATGTTTTTTATCCATGAGAAAAGACTTTCCACGAGTAGATAACTTCCACGTGTGAATTTTTTCAAGTGCGCGATGTAAACAAAATATGCAAATGACATGAAATTGCCGCGAATATTTCCCAGGGGGGTTTGCCCATTTACGAGATTATGACACCTTCCTGATTTATTAACTTTTATTATCCAACTACACCTAGACGAGTACAAATAACGCCATAGACGAATACAAATATCACGTGGTATTTGTACTCGTCTATTGTAGTACCAGTTAAACAGGTTTTCTCGCATCGCGCAGAAGAATTGGATTGTAGTTACGAAAAAAACAAAACAAAACAAATGGCGGACAATTTGAATCATATTTCCGACGACGAAGAGTCAGAATGGCTGGCAAATATAGATCCAAGTTCATTAGATGAATCGAACGAAGAAAAACAGCTTGACGACCTGAAAATTTCCTCATTTAATTAGGAAAATAGAAACAGCAGCACAACAACGCGCCAATTCCGTCCCGCTTCGCATACTTCTGTCACGCACTCCCCGTAAATAAACATCCGCGAAATTCGCTCGCACTGAAATAACAGTTTGGCGTGTTGGATAATAAATAACTTATTACACGTTTTGTTGTGTAGTATCGCTAAGTATTTTTACTCGTTATTTGTAAATTGACTCCGCCTACAGGCTCGTCAAAATACGGCACAACTCGAAAAGATACTCAGCGATACTACACAACAAAAGTCTAATAAGATATATTTATTTGAAAATACGTTTTTGTAAATAATTCGGACGCTTTTTGAGATTTTAATTTTTTTTTCGTAAACGTAAGTTAAAATGTGTAACTTGAATCTAGTCCAAAAAAAAATCGACTTTTTCGGCCTCTCAAGGTAGGAAGTAACCTTAATTCGGAAAAAAAAAAAAAAAAAAAAAAGTTGCGCTTCATCGAGGTAAAATACAATAATATTTAAGTCTTATCGTTTGTCTCTATGAGGTGAGTTGCGATGTTTTGACTGCATACCGCTAGTTTTCATCGGGCGATAAGATCAACCTTATCACCTGATAAAGACTAGCAGTATGCAGTTGAAACGTCGCCATTCACATCATAAGTGACCACATCGTGAATTAAACGATGAGACACTATTCTGATTGGATCCAAGGTCCTTTTCAAAATATGCAGAAGGCCGATCTATATTTTTATTTTATTAACCCATGTATTTGGCTAATCTAGTGTGATTCTGCTACTGTTTCAAAAATTTTGATTTACTATCTTTATTCCAGATCATCGAGAAGAGTATATCGAAGTTATCCCTTGTCGCAAGCATTGTGGCCAAAAGCAATAAAACAACTGTTAGTGATTTTCTTGTTCTGAGTGATACCCTTGAGACAGCCACAGCCAATACAGATATGCTGACGTTAACTGCACGGGTAAAATACAAATTTAGCTTTTAATTATCAAGATATCTGTTACTGTACCTAGCTGCTTTTGAAGCTTAAAGTTACCCCTTTTATGTATTTGGAGCAGGTTGGTTAATTACTTATTATTATTTATTATTATTTAGCTTCGCCTAATTACTTCATGAAAACGTTAACATAACTCCTGACCAGCTGCAAAATTGTGGGTGCTATTTTTGGCGATTGACCAGAGAGTGGTATCAGCCTGATAAAAGACATAAACAGTTTTTGACATCGAATAGTCATGCCTAAATTCATCTTGAAGACAGGCAGCCTGGCTGCTTTCTTATTCCTCCCACCACAAAAGGGAGAGATGGATTACCGATCGCTCGTGTACTTATTTTCGCGCACTTTTTATTTAAGAAAATTGTGCAATTTTTATTTTTACTTTAAGGAATAGATTTTGAGTTAACACTTCTTTTTCTCTATCCTAGGACGACAGTGCGAGATTGCTGAGCGAGATAACAAAAGCTGTCTTAAATAGACCTGATGCACCATTGTCCTTCCTTGAGCGGATGGCAGCAACAATTATGAGAAGCGCAGTGAACATGCTTAGAAGCTTAGCAAGGGGCCCTTCCATAAGTCGTGATGGTACAATACATGATTGCGATGATTTAGTAAAGGTAAGGAACATATGTAATTGGTTTACAATCCAAGCAGGTTTCTTTTGATTTCTTTGCAATCAGCATTTCTTTAAACTATGATAAATGTTGAGCTCCTGAAATAAAACAATTTATCCTTTGCTCTTCACATTCAAAATTGATTAAACTGAAATAATTTCAAAAATAGATTCTACAGTGACGATTAAGGCTGTTGATGCCTTTTTTTTTTCATGTTTTTAATTGTGTGTTTGTTTGTTTGTTTGTTTTTTTTTTCTTGTTTCTCTATGTCTGCTTATTTTCTTTCGTTGGCTAGCCTTCTACTAAAAAAAAAAAAAAAAATTTAAACCTGTTACAGCTAACTTTTCTATAGGTTTTCTTGCTTGCAAAGTGTGTAAAATATATCTCAAAAATGTTTTCTCCTTAAAGGAAAGGAGCAGAAATGCTTCCAAAGAAATCCTGAAAGCGATAAACAACATGTGCGAAGCTATCTTAAAGAGCAAAACTCCTGGCGATGGATACACAGTGATTAACACCACAGCAATAGAAGCGAAACTTCAAAAGACACTCGTGAGTTTCATCAATAACCTTACGATCGTCCAGGACCTTGGAAAGTTCACACTACCAAAAGAAGAATTGTTTCCAGATACGAATCATACGCGTGAGAACACGTTAGGCCTTCAGGTATGCCATATTACCAGGCAATGTACGATTTTGTTTGAATCAACATTTAGAACGAAATTAGATTAACACCAGTACGCGATGAACTTCAAAAAAATTGTTTCTTCTCGTTTTCCTTTCGATTTCAATGCTATAGCCGTCATGATGCTTGAACTTCATAAACACATTTTACTTGTTTTCTTATCTTAATGACGAATTCTCGTTTAAAACGTTTGCTGTTACCGCATGATCTCTCAAAGTGTGTTCTTAGCAAATTTTGAATAATCTGCAAGACTGTCTCTGTCGTTTGAGAAGAGTGTTGCTTTCCTGCACCCGAAATTGTCTGGGTTCACAGTGTGCGAAATTCCCGGACGCGTTCATTTGATTATCA
Organism: Stylophora pistillata; assembly: GCF_964205215.1. Classification (NCBI taxonomy): domain Eukaryota; kingdom Metazoa; phylum Cnidaria; class Anthozoa; order Scleractinia; family Pocilloporidae; genus Stylophora; species Stylophora pistillata. The sequence continues at coordinate 21,085,891 of NC_142527.1, read as the reverse complement.
AACAATCTAATGTGTCAACTGAGTTGAAAATGTGAATTGGCCACCGTAAAGAGTTTCTTTAGAAATTAACCCCCTTTATTCATTTGATTACAGATGGTTTCTTTCGTGGATAATCCTTACCAAAACTGCGACAACGATAACATCACTTCTTCGGTGGTCGCTTTAGAACTGAAAGAAACCAATGGAAGCAACTTGTTAGTCAGTGGTCTAAAGAATGAAATTGATATTCGAATCCATCACAAATGGCGTGGTTTTGATAGCGATCGAGAAGCCTTTGTTCTTCAACTGGATGAAGATTCATCCAATTTCCACACTTTCAACTACAGCTTTCCCCTAGCTGCAGTAGCAGTAGAGTTTTTGTCCAGTAGTAAAAATGTGTCTAGTTGGGAAATCATGATAACACCTGGTAGAAGGCCAACAGCTGAGATTAATCTGGTCTCGTGGTCTTTCAAAGATAAGGGGAGAACGTTTTTCCTTTTGGAGTCTAGTTCCTTCACAGAAATGGGAAAATACTTCGTGAGAGTAAAAGCAACACCTAGAACTCTAATGTCTCCCGCACAAAAGAATGTCAGTGTCAATGTCTCGTACAGTCTTAAGATATCTGTTCTAAAATGCCTTTACTGGGATAATAACATACAAGGCTGGAATCATGATGGATGTAGGGTGAGTGTGATTTGCTGATCAAAATGTCAGTTTGAAATACCAAACTTCCTAATGTTTTAAAATCATCCGTTTTCCAATTATTTGATAGATAATTGTGGCTCACAACTGCCGAACTTGGCATGCAAATCACTCCCGAATAAAAACATGACAGCTTCTTATTCTTTACTGCAACAATTACAACTCCTCTTTCCATTTTTTTTAAATTCATTGAAAATGTACTTCTGCCAACTCAGTCATAACAGTATTTTTTTACATACCATTTATAAGCCCTCAAAACGTCGAGAAGTGCAATTACCCTTCCCTCCCTCCTAAGAAATAAGGAAAGCTCTGTCCTTAGTATCAGTAACTTTCTACAGTATGTACAGTTGGACCCCGATAATTCGAAGTCTCAAGGGAAAAGCAAAATAGTTCGAATTATCGGGGGTTCGAATTATAGGGGTCAAAAATAAATATGCAATGTTTACCCCTGCATAACCGCACAAGCTCCAGCACATAAATACATGCCAATTAGCACCTCGGTAAAAAGCCTAAATTGAAAAACGATACCGACAAAGTGATCCACTTCCGCTAAAAGTGTGATTTAGCGTGTATTGTTTACTCATATCGCTTCCTTGTCATTAGACGCATGCACTCAACTGCTAGATACCGGCTTTGAATTTATTAAATCAAGCTCTGCTTAAATAATGGTTTGCCCAAGGAATGATGCTTCGCTTCAGATTAACTCCTACATAAAGGTATATCACGACTACCAGGAAATCTGGAAACCAAAAGTGAATGAAAAACTTTCAACCAGAAGAGAGGCCCATAACCCAGTGGACAAATATGCTGTATGTGTGTTGCAAGATCAAGAAACCATTGTTGGACATCTGAAGAAGGGAAAGAGTGGACGACTCGCTAAGACAATCTTTTATTTTCTGAGAGTGGATAATAGAAATTCATGCACTGTTATTGTGACAGGCATGCCTGTTAATCTTGGCGACGGTGAAGGGATGCAATTGCCATGCAAACTTTTGTTTGAAGGAGAGAAGAAATACGTTAGTATTCTTGAAAGAGAGTTCACAAAGCTGAAAGACTAAACTTGGATTTTTCGTCAACTCTTTAGGCACATGGATTTTCATCACGTCGACATGTTAATAACTTTTATAAAGCACCGCACATACAGTAAAGGGATTAATGCACAGAGAACTGTTTTACACAATTATAAAGGGATTAACGAGCTGTGAAATGTTCGAAACTGTTATTACATAAATATATATTCTAATTTCCGACAGCGTCTGTTCTTTTTCGTTCAGCTGGTAACTTAACTTCGAATTATCGGGATAAAATCCGACCTAAGGAAACAGAAATTACTTCGAATTAGCGGGGATTTCGAATTATCCGAGGTAAAATGACTGAGTAAAGTGGGGCAAAACCAAGGGAAATGAATTTTACTTCGAATTATCCGAGTTCAAATTATCGGGGTCGAACTGTACACGCATTCCATGATGTGCTATTTCAAGACGTCTTGTTCCAAATGCTGGTTTTCGGTGTGGTTCTGTCCATCTTAGACGTCTATGTACCACTGTGAAACAATGATTAGCTTGAAGGGAAATAAACAAGCTCATAGCTTTCCTCGAGTCTCGTTAATACAAATTGGCTATCGTTTTACCTTTTAGGTTGGGCCAGAAACCAGGTCAAGAGAAATTCAGTGCCTCTGTAACCATCTCACGTCGTTTGCAGCTCAAGTGGTAGTAGAACCAAATTTCATTGAATTTGAAATAGCCTTGAAAGGATTTGTTGAGCTCACTGAGAACCATTTGGTTTTCAGTGTGGTTCTGTCCATCTTAGGCGTCTATATACTGCTGTTGATTTGGGCAAGGAGACGCGATATTCGGAATAAAAAGAAGGTACATGATAACTTTGGCTTACTAATCCCAATCGCTAAGCGTTGTTCCTTTCCTTCGCTTTTTAGTATTCCTTCCCAATGGCTTTTTGTTTTTGGTTATTCTTTGCGTCGAGTTTTTATTTCAATTATAAACCTGACTATCTTCACCACCTGAGAACTTTCAAGTAAAAATTGCAGATTTTTGTCAATCTTAGTAGATGGCCGTTGATTAAGAAAATCGACTAAATGAACTGATGAAGTCGTATGTATTTTAATTGATTTAAGTGTCAACTTTTAATTTACTTGTTTCTGCATGACTTTGATTCGTTTTACTAAGTATTCTAATTTTGAGAAACTCTATTGGAAGATATGATGTGATTTCTTGTAATTTTTTTTTTCTTTTTTTCAGGCGGAGACTATTCCTTTGGCCGATAACGACCTATCAGATCGCTACAAATACGAAATTCTGGTTTTAACCGGTATGAAGAAGGAAGCTGGAACCACTGCCGACGTCTTTTGCAATTTAATTGGACTTGACGCTGAAAGTGGTCCACGCCAACTTAAAGACTCTAATCAAACACGTTTCCAGCGATCAGGAATGGACTCTTTTCATCTTACTACTCCTGAACATTTGGGAGACCTAATTAAAGTAACGATTTGGCATAACAATTCTGGGTGCAGCCCATCGTGGTATCTAAAGCAAATAATAGTGCGTGATCTGAAGACCGATGGTGTGTTTGTTTTTATGTGCAATCGTTGGCTCGCCGTCGAATTTGACGATGGGGAAGTCCTTCGAACTTTACTATCCGCAAAGCAAGATGAACTTAGATCTTTTAATCATTTGTTCCATAACGTTACGCAAAGTAATATCAAAGATAATCACTTATGGTTTTCTGTGTTTCTGAGACCGCAACTGAGCACCTTCACTACTGTTCAGCGCCTATCGTGTTGTTTGGCTCTTCTCTACTGCACCATGCTAACCAATGCTATGTTCTACCAACTTGGTGAGGAGTTAAACCCCTCGAATACACTTCAGCTAGGACCCATTACCCTCTCTCTGCAACAACTTTACATCGGAATGATTAGCGGCCTCATAATATTTCCGATAAATATTGCTATTGTAAGCATCTTTAGAAACATAGAACCAACAGTTTTAAAAGGAACGAAGGGAAAGACATCAAAAGGACAAAATACTAAAAGAAAAAAACGTGCACAGCGATATCAGGGTGATTTTAATAAAGACATAGTTGAGTGGTATCGAAGCCAGGACGCAGAAGAAGAAGCGAATGGTGAGGGCTCCGAATCGATTACTGTGGGGTTGCCACCTGTCGAGACGGTCGATACCGGGGCAAAGACTGCAGCCTGGTTAAATAGGAATGTCAACAGTTGTGACAGTCAGAGCTCCCTTGCTGTATTGGAGGAGGCCGATTGGCTAGAGAATGATGCGAGTTTTGAAGCATCTGAAGACTGCGATTTTCAAGTACAGTTCAATGAGAAGCCTGGAGGATCACTTAAAAGAAAGAAGTCACGAAAACTGCCTCACTGGTGTGCGTGCATTGCATGGTTTGGAGTTTTCGCCGTATCATTTGCATCTGCTTTCTTCGTTGTATTTTATGGTTTTCAGTTTGGCCGAGAGAAATCAGCGCAGTGGCTTGCCTCCCTGCTGGTTTCTCTGTTCCAGGACATCTTTATAAGCCAGCCGATCAAAGTTTTATTCGTCGCTTTAATTATAGCCCTTCTTATAAAAAAACCCATAGAAACAACAGAGAAATATAGACAAGATGGCGATGACATAGATGAGGACGAAGATGAACTGGGTATTGATAACTTTGAGGAAGGACCGCCTGAATATAAAAAGTTTATGTTCAGTAGGTATGATCATCAAAGGTCCATATCTTTGGAACCACCGAACGTTGATGAGCTTAACAACGCCAGGGAACAGAAGAAAAGAGAAATAAGAATGTTTCAATTATCGAGGGAAATAATTCTTTACGTCCTCTTTTTGCTTGCCTTGTTTTCGATTAGTTTCGGTCAACGTGATCCTAAAGCTTTTCTCATTGCCAAGCTAATCGAGGATACATATCTAGGAGGAGTATACACGGGCCAGCAACTGTACGAGGTAAGGGGGAGGATGGGGGGAATGAATTGTTGGCATTGCTATTTAACCTGTAGGATATATTATCGAACCTAGTGGGCTAGTGCCTACTTTGTATTTATATAGATTAAAAGGCGCTTTGAGAGGGGTCCACCTCACCCTGGAATGCAGTCAATCGGTCGAAAAAGCTGTAATGGTCTTATTGACCAGACTCATAGGTTTCTAGGTGTGCAACTGCAACTGCAGCACTCCAATAGTAGCTATCCACATTTGCTGGGACTTGTTACAATCCTGTGTGCTACAAAGTTTTCGAAAACATGTACTCTTATTCGAATGAGATCTATTAGGGTTTATAAGGAGAAATATCTAGTAGAGGTATTTTGCCATTTGGTCTCCAAATGCTCATATTAGTTTTTTTCATGATTTTCAATCTGGTGAATGATACAATAAGTGACGTCCATTGAAGAAACTAATCCACTATTCCTGTTTCAGACCGATGGAATTGATAACTATTGGACATGGCTAGAAGGCACAGTCCTACCAAGCATTTCTTCATCAAACAGAGATTGGGCGGCAGGCTGCCATCCTTTGCAGGAATATACAATCGACTGCAATTCGCGCCTTGTTGGTGGAGCAAGAGTTCGACAGCTCAGAATTTCTGAAGGTATTTTTATCAATGAGGTACCAACACAGAGTCAAAGTAAGAATGCTCGTAAGACATATAAATATCTTTTACGGGCTTCGGACAGCAACATGCACAGTTATGAGGCGAGTAGCCACCATAATCATTATACAGTTATATATATATATATATAACTGCAGACAGTACTGTTTCGGCCTTCTGGGCCTCATCAGTGCAGTGCTAATGCTAGGATGGGGGAGAACCGAGACGGTCACCCCAAACGACCCAACCTTTGTGGTATCGTCTAAGCCATGCCAGAGTGCTCAAACTAGAGTAAACCAGCGAGCATGCGCAATTGCAACGGCAATGACTCATCCTAGATAGAGTGCTCAATTTGGACATGAAAGCAAAGCTTTGTATGCCAAAGAGCTATATATATATATAACATTATACAATTATATATATATATATATATGAGATACAATGCATCATATGTATATATTTAACAATTATTCCACGAGCGCGCGTTGGATATGAGATGATAGATAGCCAACGAGGCGCGTAGCGCCGAGTTGGCTATAATCATCTCATATCCAACAAGCGCGAGTGGAATAATTGTTTTATTAAAAACGTTAAATTAAATTATTAAATTTTATTAAATTTTTAGCTCCCTTTTAATTTTAAGCTGACACGTACGCTTGCCATATTTGTAGATTATGGTATATTGGCTGATATACCATAATGGCTAAGCCAATAAAAAGTCGTGAATTGCATTATCCAATGATCTAGTTTTTAATAAATATATATATACATATGATGAGATACATATATATATATTTATATAACTGCAGACAGGGTGCACACTGTTTCGACCTATGTGGGTCTCGTCAGTGCAGATATATATATAGTAGCAAATGCACTACTCAAGTGACGCACATATGGATTTTAATACAGCCTGTATATATATAAGCGAAATAGGCAACGTAGGATCCATGACAGTGCTCGACAATGAAGGAGCGATTACAGTAGCAAATGGACTACTCAAGTTACGCACATATGGATTTTAATACAGCCTGTTTCGTAGACCAACAAAAGTTGATCCACTAATCAGTTAAACTCCATACACACTGAGGCATCGTGACGAGAAAATTTCATTACTTGCGGCAAACAAGAAAATCATCAACTTTCTCGATGTAACGCTTGACCTGATAACCGGCAGATTCGGACCCTATTCCAAACCAGCAACCACCCATCTATACGTACACAGCAGGTCTAACCACCCACCTTGCATACTACGAAACATCCCCGAGGCAGTTAATAAAAGACTTTCTGAAATCTCTTGTGACGAAGACATGTTTAACAAAGCCGCACCTCCCTACCAAGACGCGTTACACAAGATTGGCTACACATACAAGCTGCACTTCACTGAAACGGAACCGCACCGACCGCAATACCAAACCAAAAGGCGAAGAAACATCATTTGGTTTAATCCACCATTTAACAGAAACGCCCAGACCAACATTGGCAGAGCGTTTATTAACCTTATTGTCAAGTGCTTTACAGTCACCCACAAACTGAGGAAAATTTACAATAGAAACACCATTAAACTGAGCTACTCATGCACACCAAATATGAAACAGATCATAGACGGGCATAACAAAGCCACAATCAGGAACGCAAAAATGTCCGAAGATAGCCGCCCCCGAAGATTGTGCAACTGCAGGAACGAAAACGAATGCCTCTAGGAGGGGAATGTTTGCAAAGCGAGGTCGTCTACCAAGCCACAGTCGCTACTAGGGAAGAAACTGAAACGTACGTTGACCTCACAGCGACAGATTTTAAGACTAGATGGCGCAACCACCAAATGTCGTTCAACCACGAGAGAAGGCGAGATGACACAGAGCTGGGCAAGTAGCTGTGGAAACTAAAGGAGAAGAGGGAAGACTATTCGATTTCATGGAAGATTATTGCTAGGGCTAGAGCATATTCCAATGCCACAAAACGTTGCAATTTATGCCTCACTGAGAAATTTTTTATCTTGTCTTATCCACATGAAGCCTCTTTAAACAAGCGAAGTGAAATAATATCCAATTGTAGACACTGGCGAAAATATATTCTCAACTATTCTTAACGCTATTATCGGCGCGCGCACGGTTTTCAAGATTTTAATTTTTTAAACAATATCAAGTGATCACGTTGCTGAGTTAGAGTTAACCGTCACGATGCCTCAGTGTGTATGGAGTTTAACTGATGAGTGGATCAACTTTTGTTGGTCTACGAAACAGGCTGTATTAAAATCCATATGTGCGTCACTTGAGTAGTCCATTTGCTACTGTCTTGCTACTATCTTGATTAAGATTTATACAGTTATAGGATTATACAGTTATAAGATTATACAGTTATATATATATATATATATATATATATATATATATATATATATAACTGCAGACAGTACCGTTTCGGCCTTCTTGGCCTCATCAGTGCCACATTTGTGGTATCGTCTAAGCCATGCCAGAGTGCTCAGACTAGGGAAGCCTAGTGAGCTATGCGCAATGCTAGCGGCAATGATTCATCCCACAGTGCTCAGTTTGTACATGAAAGCAGAGCTCTGTATGCCAAAGAGCTATATGTAACTGCAGTAAGTACCGTTTCGGCCTTCTGGGCCTCATAGACGATACCACAAATGTGGGATCGTTCGGGGTAACCATTTCGGTTCTCCCCCATCCTAGCAGTAGCACTACATTGTAGTATCCTCTATGTATATACATAGAGGACATTACATGGCCGCGCGGGAATACGAATTTTATCGTCGAGTGCTGAAAGTATCTCTCACGAGTGAGAGATACTTTCAGCACGAGATGATAAAATTCGTATCCCCAAGCGGCCATGTAATGTTCTGTTTATTACATAGATACTGATGAAATTTCCACATAAAAGACAATTT
>NC_142527.1:20972700-21072700 GCF_964205215.1 Stylophora pistillata | reverse complement strand
CGCGCTTAGACTTTTTGACTGGTTGTTATTCTATACACTTTACCATTATTACGCAAAGTTATTCCCACAAAGAGACCACTAACTATACGCGATGAAACCCAACCATAAGTCTCAAACGGGTTTGAAAGGGAACATTGACTCCGGAAGGCTTTTGTCTATGGGTTCTATAGAAATACGGTTAACCATTTCACTAACTTGCTCAACTTAAATAAAGTTTCAACTATATGTCTATCCCCAAATTCTCATTGCCTCCTTCTCTTTCTATTAATTTGCCATTATCTCTAAAATCAAAGTTATTTATAGGATCTCACGATTTTTCTATAATCTCTCGCTTCAGAGTAGTGAATTTGTAGCGGCGCTGAAAATTTAAATCTTGAAGAGTTAGCGAGGAACCCGTCCGGATCCAATGCTGTGATTGAAATTCTTATCAAAATTTTAGTCGATCATGCACAGACCATATAAATGAGACTAAAACCGTTTTAGGCGTCGTCTCTCCCGTCTTTCTTCAGCAAAACTGTAAGAGAATCGCAATGATGAAAGAAAGTTTACATTTTTTGTTTGTTGGAAATGGACTTGAAACAAGTGACCTCTACCACTGTTTAATCAAGCAACAAGGGAAGTTTTGCCGGTCTCGTAGAAAATAGCGGCTTCCTATATTTTGACCCGTAAATTAGCCAGTTTTAGCCTGCTTTTTGCCGTTTCCGCGGCGCAAAAATCCTTTTACGGCTAAAAGTGGACTTAAGCTGCCGTAGCCAAACTTTCGATAAATCTAAGAAAAATTTTACTTATAACTTGATATTAGGCAATGGAGAAAGGTTGGAAACGAAATTTTGAAAAGACGACTGTGCTTATCTCGCATAACCAACATCATGTTTGTTCACTGAAACGTGGTGCAGAGTTATCTGAAAACCGCTTCAAACGCTACAGACAAAACGACATCCCCGGACAAGAAGGCTACCTTCTCTCGATCATTCTTAAAGATATTCAAGGAAATCATTTATATCTCATTTAAGGCCAATTTCTTAATAAGTTAAATCGGCATATTTAAAGGGATGCTACACGCAGGCATAGGTCAAACCCACGTAAACGAGTCGTTGTCATCTATCAACGTACCATCACTTGGAGAGCCCTCGCTGAAGGCTTGCGAGAGGGGAGTAGGGGCCCCGAATTAAAAAGTTGGCAAAGAAATCATGTCTGGAAAGTTTAGAAAGCGAAAGAAACCTCTGGAAGAGGATAGTGAAACAGAAAATGAGGCGATAGGAGCGTCATATGACATGGGATGGCAAAAAAGGGGAAAAGCCCACAACAGACTGACAGGTACACTGCAAATTCTTCTTCTGAAAGAATTGAAAAGGGTGCATTTGGATATGTATTTTCATAGAAAGCTGCTATTTTTTCTCTGGATTGTTCTTTAGCTTACTGACAGTTTTGGTGTCAGCCAATAGTCAAAGTTAATTAAATAAATAATAAATAAATAAAATATATCCTTATTTTCACCACTGGGTGTTGGCTCCATGGTTGGCCTAACTGGCAAGGCGATTTGCTATAGTTCAAGATCAAAAAGGTAATGTATATACATTTATTACACGACTTCGGGAAGTCAGAGGGCCAAGAACTAAAATCAACCAATCAAAACGCTCTATTGCCGGTCAATATTCTCTCAGTATTGGACCGGGCACTGTCCCGAATAGTCCCGAATGATACCGCACTTGTGTCCCTTTGAACTTCAGTCGTATAATAAATATCTTATTAACCGAGCTTGCTCGGGACCGTACTGGAAGAATATCGGCCCTCGGTCTTTTTTGTACGGACCGAGCTCCGCTCGGTCCGTACTGTCAAGACCTCGGGCCGATATTCTCCTAGTACAGCCCTCGCGCTTGGTTAATAAGATATAGATATATATATATTTTGTCTACTAGTTCCTTGTTGTAAACAAGAGCAATGTTTGTTTGTTTGTTTTTTTTTTTTAACTTAACCAAAAAAGCACAGAATCATTCAACATATGACCCCCTCCCGGTTAGCTCAATGGATAGAGCGCTGGACTGTTGTGCGGGAGGTCGAGGGTTCGAGCCTCGGCCGGACCAACACTCAAGGTCTTAAAATAAAGTTGAGGAGATTATGCTACCTTTCTATAACATCAAGAAATGGTTAGATATTCTAGCTTTTTCGGATAGTGACACATAAATGGAGGTCCCGTCTCCTGCAGGGTTAGGGGTAGGAGACGTTAATTTCCCACGTACGAGATTACTGTGTGATGGATGTCCTCCCCTGGGGTAGGATGGGTGGGTTTACTGGGCCCACAGTAATTGGCGCAAGCTGTTGCAGTGACCCTGCTTGTCGGCGGATCTAATAAAGTAAACTAAACTAGACAGCACCCATATTTGCCTCCTCTTCAAAGTGTTACCCAGGATCTTTACCCATGTCTTTTATAAAGGTGTGCAACATGTGAAACAGTCAAAAAAGCCTCACATACACGACTGCAGGCTCAACTGGGAAGGCTTGTCAAAAGCTAAGGAAGCTGATGTTTGTGTTGATCTAGTCAAAACAAAATTACTAACCAGTTATGTAGTACTAAAAATAAAAAATAAAATAATAATAGTTGTTAACATGTTTTAAATTCACAGTTTTATTGCTGCAAAGAGAGACTTGTGGAAACTGTTCTTATGATATCAGTGCTACAGTAATGACACTTGAACCATGAACAGTGGAAAGTCATACAGTACCTTACACCATTGGTAAAAGTGATTCAAAATTTGACAAGAAAGCAAACTTAAAAATGCACCTTTAATTTTGAATATGAGTATGTTGAAAATGCACAAAAGAAAATACTTAAAGATAATGCCTAGGTGTAGTTTGAATGGCCTCACTTTTTATGGCACAAAAATTTTATTGTTGTCGTTTTACTCCCCTTACCAAACTAATTGATCATGGGACTTATATGGCCCACACATGGGTCTGATATGGGAAAATATATGGGCCATGTATGGATTTCATGGGGATTTGATATGGGACACTACACACCATATCAAACCTATATGTTGCCATACACTGCCTCTCTACCGTCTTTTCTATGGGAAAGATGCATATTTCGTAGAAATCCATACTTTTCCCATATATGGGAATGATATGGGCTATAGGAATGGTATGGGATGATTTCCATGCAAAGGAATAATATGGGAATGGTATGTGGAGAAAAAAATGCAGTTGTATCTGTTCTTGTTGGGTATGATGATTCCTACACCATTAGCAAAGTGAGGAAAAATGTTGAGGTTGAAAAATGGTCAGATGTAGTCCATGCTAAGAGAGATAGAGCATCAAGACCCTAAACAAAATCTTGACAGATATGATGATACAGTGTTTCCAGCGATGCTTTGGTTACGCACTATAACAGAATAAGTATGATGAAGAAGGTGTGCAAGTCTATCATGCCCCGCCATGCTTATGGTGACTATTCTTCCTGTGACAACTGGTGTGGCTACTTAAAAAATCCTGCATCTTAAACACAGAAGCCTTCCTCATGGCAAGGATCTGACAGACAAAAGCTTAAGGCAGTCCCTGGAAAAGATCGTAGAAGTACAGTGTACATGTATGGTGGTACAGCTCACTCCTCACTAATTCCCAATTCTCACCATTTTACATGTAGTAGAGGAATGTAACTCTAAGAAAATAGTGTTAGTGCTTATGATTGTATTCTAAACAATAACTGCAAAGGATAAAGCTGTAAGTGTAAGGGGACTATCAACCTCTTTCTCAGTTTCACAAGCTTTAAGAATAAATTTTAATGAATAAAAACCATTTGCTTCTTCAATTTAGGTTTATGCTCAAATGCCAAGGAGCTAGCTCCCCTTGGGTCAAGCTGGGCAAATGAAGTACTCAAAACACTAAAGGAAACAAAGCCCCAAGGATCAGTCACTATGGATCTAGCGAAAGCAGTGACTTCCATGTTGCATGTGCTTTTGGCCAAAACAACTTAGGCCATTCTTATGTTTCTGAGGTGAGCAGATATAATATTATGAGCATTTTGTACACTTCCCAATTTGTGAGATCCATTGAACATTACACATTGCCTAATGTGTCCAGTGTTCTACTACCAGTACCTTATTGCATATCATCGGTCATAAAAAAAAAACAAACAAACAAACAAACAAACCAACAAACAAAAAATCACTATATTATAACTTAGAATATTGTTTCACTAAGACAGCTAGGTGAATTTCTTTTAGGCTTTTATGAAGACACAACTATCTCCAGGTTCCAATTCTTCAAAGTTTGCAAAGAAAATGGACAAGAGAATTCTAAGTTTGAAAGAGAAACAGAAAACAAGAGAGTACAAGAAGAAAAGAATTGAGAAGACCCTTACCAAAACCACATATATTTTACATATATCTGCTACATATGTATGTGACATATATGTAACATAGATGTCACATATGCATCACATATATGTCACACATGTGTCAAATGTAAGAATTTGGAACCTATGTGCAGTTATGTGACATATATGTGGACATATAGATTTTACACAAATAAGTAAAAAATATAAGCCACATATATGCGACATGCATTTGACAAAAAGTATTAATGGCAGCTAGCTATTAATTGTGAGATATGTTGTGGTTGCTCCCACACAGAGCGACCTACTAATTTTTTCCAGTTTTAAGTTGTTAAATTTATACTTATAACAGTTCTCAATGGAAACAACCAAAACATTTATAGTAGAAGAATGACAGAATGATTAAAAATTCATGTCAATTGAAGTTAATTAAAGAGACTGTGATTACAATCATGTATTTCGAGAAAGATCTAAATACAGTATAAATTTAAAATTGGTCTGCCTTCAATATGTAGTTACAAGTAATAAAGTTCATCTTATTGTCTCGCTGTTTTGGAAATGCCTCTTCTGCTACCGGTACATTTGTCCTGTATTGTTTTTTGGACTTTTGTGACACTGTTCTCCTCTTTGAACTGTGATTGAACAAATGCTGTAAATGAAGAAGGATTTATAGCAGTCAGACAATTTCCACAGCTAATAATTATAATGATTTTAGGCAGCTATTAATAACTGTGTCTCTCATATTTTTTGCATTATTAACTATCAAACACATGACTAGAAGCTCCTGTATTCTACTTGTGTAGCATCAGAAACTTTTTAATTATCCCAAGAAAAATTCCACATTAATAGCCAACAGGACTTGGAATTCCTAGGAATTCCATCTCAGAGCACCAATGGCTTCCCTGAAATATTGTGAATCTAAAACTTGCAGGAAATTCCAAGGAACTTTAAGGAATTTCTAGGAATGTTTAAGAATTAATGGGAATTTTAGGAATGCTTCAAGGCAACTAAATATCAAATAAATACATGCATTAACTCCCAACCATAAATTAAAGTAGTCAATGAAATTTATTTACATGCTTAACTCAGGTTTACATGTTAATTATTTGCTATTGTATATTAACATCAACTGGTAGTAATATTGGGATGAAATTTCTTTTTCTTTTCTTGAAAACTTCGTAAAAATTAGCCTCAATTACAGCTATTCATTTAAAATAGTCCTAGTGAATCAGTAAATTTGGTTTGACACAAATTGTGAATAAAATCTGTTGATTCTTTTTCCAGAAATGCAATAACTTAGGTTATGTTTATTGCAACAAATACTATCAGTCAAAGAATAGTCTTGAAAGGAATCATTTCATTTGGGATGATGATATAAATGATATTTTATCCTTTCCTCTCTGTGGTTGTAACTTCTTTGGATAAAATTCTCGTGTGTTAAAATTCAAAATTAATGTAAGCTGTCAAGCACCATCTTCATGCTATGTTGTTTGTTTTTGTTGATTCTGCAAGTTGAAATTGAGAGATTTCTACTCAATTTTGACTGAACACTCTTAGGAGTGAAGGGCTTAATTACAGTTAAATAATTGATTTTTTTAAAAAATTAAATTCTTGTTGTAACTGTAATAATTAATTGCAATGAAGTTATCCCAAACTGCAGACTACGCAGCTGCCTGTCTTTTTCTGCTGGGCTCGCAGCTAATGCCAAACGCGACTAAAATAATCCTGAAACCTTTAGCCTAGTGATAGATTTATTTCATTGTAAAGCGTAAGCTTAAGAAACTGTGGCATGCAAGTGACCGATTCGTACCAAATATCGCAATTTGCACTCACCACAAACTTTCAGAATCCGTAGTTTTATAAATGGCCGCTCGACCCTTATACCGGCCAGTCGATAACTGTTGTCCCTTCTTTTAACTTCACGGCGCCAAGGACTTATTTTTCATTTACAACACTCGCGCTATTCTCGTTTTGCCATTGGACAACGGTACAACCCATCTTTAGAGATGTCAACAGTCGAGAAAAGAAATAACTTAACGCACGATCGAGCGATCAGCGAATGAAAAATACATTCAAAGATGAGCGCCAAATAGAATTTTCTTTGTTACGGGTATGATCACGTGGACATCTTGGGAATTGTCATTTGCTTGTAAAGAGAATCCGCTGGCTTACATGATGACAGTCTTAAGAAACCGCGCAACCCTAACCAAAAGGTTTGACTTATAGACGATGTTGATGATCGTTTTACCTTGGATCCATGTTCTGAAGATGAACTAGGTAATGATGTGAACTCACTCTACGTAGAAATAATCGAGAAGAATCGAACTTACTACAAATGCAAGATTTGTGGCCGAAAGCTGTCGAGGAAACAAAGACTCGAAACCCTGACTTGACTTGTGTTCACGGCAAAGGTGAAGCAACACAAAAGGCATGCAATCACAATTTTGAATGTGATTACAAACGTGTTTTACCCTCATTATTATGACAGATGGATACCACCTTAGGAAGTATAAGAGTCACAGTGTACCAGTACCCAAATCAACGAAGTTGGACCGTAACAAGCGTTCAGCGACACGTTCCAACACAGCCATCTCGATTCCTCAGTCTTTCGCTTTCACTGACCTAGCAGCGGTGCCAACAGAGTCGAGTCCGTCTCATAACGAAGAAACATTAATGTACAAGAGAAGGAAGCGATTATAGTGCGTTAGAATTCTTGCCTACAAATGAATGTGGACATTCCGAAGCGTTGACCCATGCTTATGATTATGTTTATGTATTATGATTTTGGCACATCACCGGACACGAGACATTTTGCATCGCAAGAAAACCTTTTATGACTGGAATCCAAGAGGCCTTTGAGGTTAGAAAGCAAATCTGTTATATGATTACATTGGATTTAAATTGAAAATTTACACTTAATGTAACTGACTGCTGCTTTATGAAAAAAATGCATATTAATGTTAAGATTTACTAAAACTTTATCAATTTAATAACCCAGGTGGAAATCGTATTAAGATCTTGTAAGATCTTACAAGAATCTTGTAAGATTCTTATTAAGACTAAGATCTTAATAAGATCTTGTTTAACTCGTAAGATCTTAAAAAATCTTGGTAAAAATCTTGCAAGATCTTAACAGGATCTTACAAGATCTTATCCAAAGAAATCAATATTCAACATTCTAAGATCTTAAAAAATATCTTGTAAGATCTTAAGAGAATCTTACAAGATCTTATCAGAAAAAAAATCAGTATCCAACTTGCAAAGATCTTAAAAGATCTTAATAAAAATCTTGTAAGATCTTATAATAAATCTTACAAGATCTTGTCAAATTTAGTCAGTGTGTAGCATTTTAAGATCTTAAAAGATCTTGATAAAATCTTGTAAGATCTTAAAGAAATCTTACAAGATCTTGTCATCAAAAGTCAGTTTGCAGCATTCTGTTGATACAAAAATATTACAAGATCTCAGAAAATTATTAATCAAGGTATCAACACTCTAACATCTATTAAAAACAAAGTTAAAACAATCTTACAAGATCTTGTCAAAAAAGTTAGCTTTTAATGATTTTTCTTGTAGGTAAATAGTAATTCTAATAACAACAATCACTTTATTTGAGTCTCAAGGCTATTTATTTGAGCATGAGTGCTCTACTAATTTGGCAGACTACAAATCAACTTAAAGCAGAGTAAATCAACTGAAATATTGGTTTTTTTTTTTATGTGAGGGGAAAACCAGAGTATGCGAAGAAATAAAACCTCTTGATTAAAATAGCTTTTTCATACAGATCTAGTGCATTTGAACTTCAATTTTAAAATCGTCAACGCAAATCAACAACGATCGCTTTGAAAACGTACAGTTCAACAAATCACGGTATACGCCGCCATTTTGTTGGGCAGGCAAAACATTGCGAGGCGCGGCTACCAAGCCCCATACATTTACTGTAAAATTTCGACCCGTGACTCAGGTGCAAGCCACATTTCCTTAATTTTCTTCCTGTCAGATGAATCTCTGGTCTTCAAATTTTCAGAAATTTTAGGTAAGTATATAGCCGAAGTATGTACGAGATTTCAGCAGCCTGAGATCGATCTTTCTTGCGATATTTTTACTTTTTATGGAGGTGACATATGCAAATCAACCACGTGAAAGAGTGTCAAACATCAAAGAGAAACTCCAAATGTTCAAACATGTTTTCTACTTTTTTGCTCGTCATATTCCATTTTTTGATTATGTAAGTGTTACTTATACTTTTTTTAATCTCAGGCACATTTATGTCGACTGCCAAGCCAAAAACAGCTCGCTGTTGCGTTGGTGGTTGTAACGACGATGGATATCCGACAAAATGTTGTTCGATCCCACATTAAGGAAATGCGTTTCTTTAAATTTACCACAGCCAAGAATAAACACCAGAAATGGAAAGATGGTATCATTTTTCAAAGCCTCCCGACATATGTAAATGATGTGGACGGGTATTCTGAAGTTGCTCCGCCCCAGGATTAAGCGGTATGATTTTTCACCTGGAAATGGGACTTTTGTCTGTGCAAACCACTTTGTAGATTGACAGCTTACTAGAGAATATCCCAACCCTACACTTTTTTTGTCTGTACTAAAAAACAAGTTCGACAAGACTCCTCAAAAAAGAAGATTATTGGATAAAGAGGCAAGCACATCTGCATCTAATGATTCTTTAGGGGACAATGTTGAAATGGATTTTGGCATTGAGCCGCTGCCAGAGATTCCCGAAGATAAAGAGATTGAGTGAGAGGTTGTTGAACCAGAGGATGTACATAATGAGCCCTCGCCACAAGTTCTACTTTTTTACCAGTAGTTTGAAGACCTCTGACATTAAGATAATCTTTTAATGTACCAACAGACAAATCAAGGAAATCGTCATAAGTCTCCATTCTATTGTTTATTTGTTTTCTCTTTTATTCAAACTAGAATTCTGTTATTGATTTTTTTTTAGCCCAAGTACGAAATTCAAGGTGCAAGTAATGTGAGTGATGTTGGTGAGACCTGGAGTTAGAAGCTCCCCCACAGCATGCTTGGTAGGTGTCATGCACTGCAATGGTTGTTTCAATAATGCCACGAGGGCTGAATTTTAGCAATTGCCTGAGAGGCAG
Source organism: Stylophora pistillata (assembly GCF_964205215.1). Taxonomy (NCBI): domain Eukaryota; kingdom Metazoa; phylum Cnidaria; class Anthozoa; order Scleractinia; family Pocilloporidae; genus Stylophora; species Stylophora pistillata. The sequence continues at coordinate 21,063,247 of NC_142527.1, read as the reverse complement.
TCACCTGAGTTCAGCTTTACATCTACAATAATTAGAGACCTTAAGATCAACATCAACGAAAATATCACCTCAAAATATAACTTTGCACTATTGCAAGTCTTTCGTGGTTATTCCATCTTATTCAAGTTGTCTAATGTGGACGAACTATCCTAAAAATGAATTAGTGCCAGCAGTTTTACAGTAAGAATAGATAATAAAAGATAGGCATTTTTTATGGGAGCGTTGCCCTTAAAACCTCAAATATGGTGATTTCATGTCGTTTTTATGCACAGAACCAAAAATATATGAACTGCACATACAGCAAGGTTATTTTCAACTTTTAACCAATCATACAACGGTTTGGAGGCATTTTCTTCACCATCACCATTGTAGATCTTAAGGTCCCTATTGAAACTTCTTGGAAATGAGATAGTCACTAATGACACTTATGATTTTTTTTTCTTTTAGATGCACAGTGAGGTTAAACTTCTTGCCATTCCCTCTGGTGGGGACCTGAAGAAATAAGCGTTAAAGGTGTTTTTGCACCTTTTTACAACAGAAGAAATGGCTGCTGGAATTCTTCAGCCAGCAGGGGAAAAAGCAACGGGGAAGGAAGTGCTGGACCCCCACAGGACAAGTCTTTGAAGAAGTAATTAATTTCTTTATAGTTTCACAACATTGTGTAATCACCTAAGAAAATATATTCTCTTAGCTTGTGTTTAGGGTCATTGAGGAGGAGTTCCCTTTACAGAATTTCACATTATTTAAAAAGATAATAACTATTATTAAAAACTGGATCATTGGATAATGCAATTCAAGACTTCTTATTGGCTTAGCCATTATGGTAGATGAGCCAATATGCCATAATCTAATATCTGTACATTGTAACATCTGGTTTCTTCTTACAAAATAAAGTCGAGAAGGTTTGTCTAATATCTTGGGGGCATTTTTTTTTTTTTAATAAAACAATTATTCCACTCGTGCTTGTTGGATATGAGATGATTATAGCCAACTCGGCGCTATGTGCCTTGTTGGCTATCTATCATCTCATATCCAATGCGCGCTCGTGTAGAATTGAAATGTGAATGTATAATAGCTAACATAGAAAAGCCTAACTTAAAAAGGAACATAGTTTTTATACTTGTCTGTGACATTGATATCTTTTTCATCACAGTTAATAGGTTCCAGTGTTACTGTTACCATTCAGGGTTCGTACACTTTTGACCTGTTAAAATTCCATGATTTTCTATAACTTTTTCCTTGACCTTTTGAAAGATTCCAAGACTAGAAGGCAGTGTGAAAGAATGTTTGCAAACATTCTCACAATGCATGCTTCTGTTCATTTCTAATGAAATTAAATCTGATTTTTGGACCCGTCAGTTAACTTTTCAACTTTGGGTCTTATTGCCTTTCACTCATAGAGAGCATATTGATTTTCCATGACTTTCCATGACCCACACCTAAATTGCATGACTTTCCAGGCCTGGAAAATGAAACTTTGAAATTCCATGACCTGTACAAACCCTGCCATTATTATAAAGATCATATTGATCAGTAGCACGCTTGTCACGCGCAAATGGAAAAATCACGGATTTGCTCGAATCTTTTAAGAATTTCTCGGCGCACAATGATCGGACCTGCTTGAGACTTTCCAAAATAGTTACACATATGTTAAAGATGATTTTGGACTAAACAGAGGTAGAATAAAGGTTTTTTGAAAAAATTGAATCGGAGCCGAATTGTAAAGTTAGCGACAAAAACATGGCGTCACGCGTAACTCGCGTGGGCTTCACTATTCACTGTTTTTCTGTTTTTGCCAGCGTAAGTTTCGTCTATAGCCGTAAAACTTAACAGGTGATGAAAATGGTTCCCTTTTAAGCGAAGTGGCAAACAAAATCCTGACAATTGGGGCTAAATCTTTGTTAAAATCAACAAAAGTGTTCAACATATAATGCATCACGCTTAAAGCTTGGTAGAGACAGATCATTTTCAATTCATTGTGCGAGTCATAATTCCCGAGTGACAGAACAATTTAACCTCAAAATGTAATGCTCATAAGTTGCTTTTCGCTCTCCTTCCGTTTTTTGTGTTTTTATTGAAGCGTTGTCGAGATATGAATTTTTTTCTGCGTTCTAAACAGTTGGCAAGCGGTGTGATCTGCCGCGCGATAATTCTGGTCATTGAATTTCCCAATCGTCTTGTTTACGAAGAGTGCACTGGAGCGTGTAAATGTTAACATACGCAAAATGCTCAAATAACAAGCTAAATTTTGCTACCAAAATTGATCGAATCCGTTGAAAGCCGACGAAAATATTAGCAATAAGTTTTGTTCGAAACATTTGGTCGACAAGTTTGATCCTGAGGAAGGTAAGTGATCGAATTTCGAGAAAAAACAAGCGCGACGCTCTAGTCATTTTGACGGCTTCCTTCGCTTCCAAATCGTCCCAAAGTCTACAGAATCAAGCATTGTTTTCGATTTCCTTATTAGGAAGTAAAATATTGCATTTCGTCAGAAATGAGCGGGAAACCCCCTGAGCACGTGCCGCATGTTTCAAGGACGCAGTCAAGTACACGTAAGTACAAAAGGCTGTGTTGTTCGCAAGCACAAGGCTGTGAAATTGAATGCAAAGATTATGGATTCTGGAGTTTCTAGGATTCAAATGTGGCGAGAACAAAAGAAGAAGGAAAGACAAGAGAAAAGAAGAGCACATTATGAGAAAAACCGAGAGAAAATTATTGAAAAGGTCGTGGAAGCCAGAAAGAAAAGTCGAGAAGCCAAGAGCGGACAACGGCGGAATGTTCCTATCAAAGATGCCACAAAGAAACGTCGGCGCGAACGAAACCAGCAAAAGACAGGTTCAAAAAATAAAGGGAAACTTGAGGAACAGAGAAAGATGGCTAGAGAACGAAGTAAGCGATACCGTCAAAAAAAGAAAGACCAAAATGCACAGGTTCAAGCGGAAGCCACACCGATCGACGTTACTGGTACGCCGTTCCCAAACAGGATGGCCAAGAAACGTGCCATTGGACGAACTAAGAAGAGTCTCCCAGATACACCGGAGAAGAAAGCAGAAATAATGGCAGCTATATCAGAAAGTCCACGTACAAGGAAAGTACTCGAGAAACGCGGACTAATGAAAACACCAGAAGAGGAGAAAGAAGTGAATGCACTGAAAGCGCTTGCTAGCGATCTCACCCAAGGCCTTAAAGCCGTCAAAAATGACAAGTCAAACAAAGGAAGAGCTGCACTTGTCGCGGCAAAATCACTTTCTTTTGGTCAAAATGTTAAAAAGAGTAGAAGCCAGAAGACACTTTCAAAGCTCATAGCCTTGGATAGAAGAAGCATCAAGTCGGGAATTGAAAAACGCGAAATGATCTTAAAAGGTGAAGAGTCAAGCTGGCTTGCAACCAAACGAAAAACCAGGCGGGATGCAGTCACTGAAGAAACCAAAGAGCTTGTTTATGATTATTGGAAAATGGTAGCAAGTAGACCGACAGGAAACAAGAAAGACTTGATTAGAAAACGCGTTGGAGTGAAAACGTGGGTTGAACATCCGAAACACGTGCTTGAAAAAACCCAAACGGAAGCCTACGTAGAGTTTGCGTCAATGCATCCAGAGATAAAGATATCTCAGCGAAAATTTGAAAACCTGAAGCCTTATTTTGTTAGGGGGGCAAGGGAACGAGATAGGCAGACTTGCATGTGTCGTCAGCACGTTGAACTTCAAATTGTCTTCAAAGACTGCATGAAGTTTAGGAAGAGAGTGATTGATGAAAGCAGGGAAGCTAATCAAGCAGCTACAGAAGTGTATAACTCAGTTGGAAATATTATTGCGCAAACACTTTGTCCCAAACCCGAAGATCAAGACTATCATAAATTGAAATGCTTGAAAAGGGAGTGCAAAGACTGTGGAGTTCACAACTTGGTTTTGTTGCCAGAGGAGAAAGGTGTTGGCAATCACGAAGTGAAATGGAAGCGTTATGACTATGTGTCGACTGGAAAACTTACCACTGATGGAAAAGACATGAAGAAAATAGCCCTTGTCGAGAAGTGCACAGGACCAAAGGAACTGTTTGATTATTTTATTCAGCTGTTAGGACAGTTTCCTTACCATTCCTTTCTTGCTAAATGGCAGAGGGAGCAGCTAGATTCTCTTCTTGAAAACCTTCCTCTTGATCAAGCTGTGTGCATCCACGACTATTCCGAGGGTTATGCCTGTCGGTTTCAAGATGAAATCCAGTCCCAATACTTTGACGTAAACAAAGTAAGTCTTCATGTCACAATTCTTTACAGGCATTCAAGTGCTGAGGTGGATGGCATCCAGAGCACAGAAGAGGAACCAGCAATTTGTAAAGAGCATTTGTTTGTGATTTCCGATGACGTCACCCAGGATCATGACTCTGTCCTTCACATCCAGAAGTTAATTTCAAACCATTTAGAAGAATCAAACTGCACTATCAAGAAAATGCATGAATTCACAGATGGATGTGCAGGACAGTACAAGAGCCGACACTGCTATGGTGACCTGTCATGTTCCCTGGCAACTCTTGGATATACAGTCCAGCGAAACTACTTTGCCACCTCCCATGCAAAGGGAGAACAAGATGCAGCTGGCTCCCATGTCAAACAGAAGGCAACCTCAGCAGTTCTCTCCAGGAAAGCCACACTATCAAATGCAAAAGATCTTTGTAACTTTCTGAAAGAGAACTTCTCTGAACCAGCTGCTTCCTCATTTCCTGCTAGGCAGAAGTCAGTGCAGTTAAAGCGGCGCATCTTTTTCTATTTGCCATCTACTGGGGAGCTGAGTGTTGCACGTAACAGGGACGGTGGAAGATTCTGCACTGTCAAAGGCATCCGCCAACTACACTCTGTAAGAACTTGCAGTGAACAGCTAAAAGTCTACACAAGAGAAAGGTCTTGTTACTGCCATGGTTGCATTGTTGAGGATTTTGACAGCTGTGAAAATAAGGAATGGGTGGGCAACTGGAAGGAGATTGTTCTGTCAAGAGAGCCCTCAGGTGTCATGACCAGGACAACTGAAGATGCAAGCACCATTGAACATTCAGTTCAAGTTGCCGACCTGGCAACGAAAGAAAGCACTGTGGCTGTGGCAGCTGAAGATGATAGCCACTATGATTACTACCTCCTTAAAGTTACTAGCAATGGAGTCATTTCCCTTCAAGAAAACTTTGAGGATCCTTATAGTGGAAGCATTTATTCCAAAGGAGAAGCTGTTCTTCTTGGAAATTTCTTTTTAAGGGAGAACATTATTGATCGCACATACAAACTAGATGATAAGGTGGCAGGAGTATTCCCAGGAACTGTGCGGTACATTTGTGGACCACTTGTGTCAAAGCGAAGGAGAGCAAGACCAATTTATCAAGTTCCGTTGGATGAACATGAACAAATTCTGGCATCCCTTTAACTGTTTTTGCTCTTAGTAGCTTCAAATTTACATTTTTTGCCGAAACTTTCCTTAAAATATGGTATTTATGCATTTTTTTAAAAAAAGGGCGTGGTCGCATTGCATCATGGGTAATAGAAAATTAGCTTGAAAGGCGTCCGAATTGATCAAGATGACCTAATTTCAAGATAGGAACTAATTTCCTTCCCTTTCTGACTTATTTCTAACAAAAATAGATTCATTAAAATATTTTTCAATTTTACCCCAATGTTACGCCTTTGTACATCAGAACTGTGCTACTGATCATTACATTGAGCATCCTCTTGAACGTTAACCTCCTAAATGTTCTCGAATTTTATAAATGAATGAAATTATTTTGCATCTTTATTCATGGAGGAGCCATAACAGAAAAGTTTGGAGAGGTTCCATTCTAGAAGAAGTGGGGCCAGATACAGCAGTCTTGAAACCAAAAGGGTTTAGATTCCAAAAGGAAACTTAAAAGGGATGAGAATGTCACTGAAACCTAAAAAGTCACAACAATAATAAGTATTATTCTTAGATTTTTAGGTCACTGTGAGTCTAACATTCACATCACTTTTGAGTTTCCAAACTTTTAATTCTAAAAATGTATTGTTAAATGGAAACTCCACCTTGACTCAAATGAACAATTTAAAATTGTACAAAATAATATTTGCAATCAATTTTCATTAAACTAGTTGTTGTTTCAGAAAAAAAAAAAGAAGAATTTAGAACAACTTATTTTCACTTTCAAATTTCCCAGGTGCCACTATCTTGAATGATTGTGACATGCCATGGTTGCAGTTATTGTTTTCACAAAAAGGGCTTTTGTTTGAAACAAGAGAGCAACTGTTGCCCATCACAGTTATTCAAGATGGCAGCATCTGCGAAATTTAAAAACCAAACCAAGCATTTTTGAATTTCGTTTATTTTGGGTCCCGATTCTTTTATTGCAAAAAAGTTTGAACAGTTCTGATTGTGAACAATATGTTCTGTAGTTTAAAGTTATTGTCCTGTTTTAGTGGAGGTTTCCTTTAGGTAAAGAGTGGTACATTAGATTTTTTGGAGCCTAACAATAATTTGTTGCAGCTTTTTTGAATTATGCATTTGAATTAGTCTCTTTCTAATAATATTTAATCTTACCTTCATACTTTTTAGTAAAATAAGTGGTAATTTTTTTTTTCCATTAATGAAAATTTGAAATACCATTATTATGTTGCAAAGAGGTGCATTGCCCTTTAATTTTACGTGGGAACAATTTAGTAGTGTCCTTGTTTTCTGAGTTTCAAACTTGTATAAATAGTTCATTGCTTTGTAATAAAAATAGGATTTCTGTTTTAATAAAATATTGTTCTAAAGTTTTTGTCTGCTCTTTCTATTTTGGTAACATTGCTTTTTTAGCAGAAATGAGAAATATTTTGATTAGATCTGAGTAAGATCTTGGTAAGATCTTATATTGTCAAGATCCTGTGAGAATCTTGGTAAGGTCTTGTAAGATCTTACAAGAATCTTGGTAAGATTCTCTAAGATCTTACAAGAATCTTAGTAAAATCTGGTAAGATCTTGGTAAGATCTATGTAAGATCTTGGTAAGATCTTTGTAAGATCTTGGTAAGATCTTTGTAAGATCTTGGTAAGATCTTTGTAAGATCTTGGTAAGATCTTTGTAAGATCTTGGTAAGATCTTTGTAAGATCTTGGTAAGATCTTTGTAAGATCTTGGTAAGATCTTTGTAAGATCTTGGTAAGATCTTTGTAAGATCTTGGTAAGATCTTTGTAAGATCTTGGTAAGATCTTTGTAAGATCTTGGTAAGATCTTTGTAAGATCTTGGTAAGATCTTTGTAAGATCTTGGTAAGATCTTTGTAAGATCTTGGTAAGATCTTTGTAAGATCTTGGTAAGATCTTTGTAAGATCTTGGTAAGATCTTGGTAAGATCTTGGTAAGATCTTGGTAAGATCTTGGTAAGATCTTGGTAAGATCTTTGTAAGATCTTGGTAAGATCTTGGTAAGATCTTGGTAAGATCTTGGTAAGATCTTGGTAAGATCTTGTAAGATCTTGTAAGATCTTGGTAAGATCTTGGTAAGATCTTGATAAGATCTTGGTAAGATCTGGTGAGATCTTGGTAAGATCTTGGAGCATTTTCCTAAGATCTTGTAAGAATCTTGTAAGAATCTTAATTAAGGAGTAAGATAAGATCTTAGTAAGAATCTTATTAAGAATCTTACTAAGATCTTAATAAGATTTCCACCTGGATAGTTTAAATAATAAATTTCATGATAAACATGTACAGGTATATACATCTCTTGGTATATTTTGTGTAACATATCTTTTATTGAACCAGTTTTAAGCCTCTATTTAAATTACTCCTTGTCTTAAAACCTTTACATTCAAGGTATTGAGAATTTCTTGGAATTATTTGGATTTCAGGGTTATTTAATTTGCCTTAAATTCAATTCCCAGAAATTCCCAAGAATTCCACCCTTCTTAGCTTTGAGGTAGTTTGTATATAGCTGAGAATTGTGGAAAATGTAGCCACACGTTTAGGGTATTTCTGAATCACACAATAGAGAATAATTATATTTAATGATCATGGAATTGTTTTTCCATTTTGCTAGATTGCTCAAATACTCATCCTGCTAATTTGCAATATCACATAGATTCCTTTGTTTTTGTTACATTCTCTAACGAGTAAGGGAGACGACGCTACTCAACACAACAGAGTTTTTAATGGATCTGATCCGATCATCCTCCTTCGGTCTGCTGCCCTTTGTATTGGTCAGCAGCTTTGACTAGACTTCATGTTACTACAGTTTTATCATGCCATGCTCTTAAAGAAAATAGGTGAGATGCAAATTAGCAGGACAGGTTTTCAGTAATCACTCCTTCTATTTTTATTTTGGATATAATCTTTATAGATGCACCAAGCTTTTTTATTACATTTTTCCTTGTAATATCTTTTTAAAGTAATAATTGGATCACAATATCTTAAAACTTGTTTGTCTTTATTGAAATCAGGTGTTGATGCTGAGATCCTACAAATTGCAGCAACAGATGGTAAAGATGAGTTCTCTGTTTATGTCAAGCCTTCTCATGTAATATCACCAGAAGCATCTGCTGTGAACAAACTCACCTTCCAGCGAGAAATGTTGTTTGATGATGGGAAGCCAATCACTGATGCTGTTGCAATTGATGTGGCCCTGACGAACTTCATTGAATGGCTCAAATCAAGAAAGCTTTGCATTTTAGTCCCACTCAATTGCAAATCCTTTAATGCCAGGCTCTTGGTGCAAGCAGCAGAGAAAAACGAAATAATGGATGACTTAGCTAAAACTGTTTCTGGCTCTACAAACTCTCTTCCAGCTTTCAGGGAATTGCTTCCTGAAAGGAAATCCCATAGCCAGGAAAGCCTTGTACAAGATCTTCTGTGTAAATCTTATGAAGCTCAAAATGCTCTTGCAGATGTGCAAACACTCTACCAGCTGGTGAACAAGTTTCTAAATATCAAACTGCTACAAAAGTACAGCTTCAAAGTTTCATGGGTAGCATCCTATCAGAAGCTCCTAAAAGAAACCCTTCTGGTTAATACCCTGTAGCCATTAGTTGAAGAGAAGTACATTTCAGCCTCAATGGCCATTAAGCGTGCAAGCTCAAGTTTGGGTCTCCATCACCTACAAGTGGTATACCAAAGAGGCAAGGAAGAAAGGGTGAAGCAAGTTCTGACCGAGAGGTTTGACAACAACCCCAGAGTCTCCTCAAACAAGAAGGTGCTGGTGCAAATATGTCAGTACTTCATTGATAACGCAAATTTAGATTGCGATTTGTGCAATTAATATTTAGTAAAACTAATATTTACTTTGTTCATTTGTTTGCAAACAAGAATGCAAACGGTAATTCTGAAAGGGTCTACATTAATATTATATTCAATTCGATTCGGTGGAACCAATGACCAAGAGGATTAACTTAACTTAGTGACATGTTGAAGCATGAAAGTCAAACAAAATTTAAAAAGTTTAAAACTAATTTTTGCACGGAAAATTTAATAGTCAGAATAAAGACCAGCGAGACAATGAAGTGTGGTTCTGAAGTATAAAAAGCAAATTTTAAAGTACAGTTTGTATTTTTCAGAGTATACTACACTGTACTGTATATATCACTCCTGTTAGAGTGATGGGTAAAGAATTCACATTTTGCTGTGTACAGAAACCTAACAAGAAAACATACAAAGAATAGGAACCAAAAGTCTTTTCTTCAAGTTTCTTTGTTAAGCCTTTATTGCCTCAAAGCAAAAAAAATCGAACCCTAGCTCACTGGAATTAACAAACGCTGTGTCTCTATGTCCGGCAGCCGGACAGTGTTTTCAAAATACTCCGTGTCCGGCAGTCGGCAGGAGTACTATATAACCCCATCATTAATTATGCATTCAGACTAGTAGGCTTTGTTTTTAAAGTTTTGTCGTGAAAGACAAAGAAGTGGAATGCAGAATTTATGTTTGGGGTTGTATGGTACTCTTTCCCCGGCAGTCAATTTCTTTTTTAATTTTCAGGTAATAATAAATCCTTCTTTAAATGGCTGAAAACTTCACTATTTCCACCGTAGTGTGAGTTTTTGCGAGCTTGGCAACGGGTATGCTGGTTTGCCGCGAGCTTCCGGACAGGAAATTCAAATTACTCCTTGTCCAGCAGACGAATATTTTCTCGAATATTAAGTCATTACACTCAACATATTTGAGCTATACCATCCTAGTCGGTGTTATTGTTGTTTACATGGCTAAAGAGTACGATTAGCAGTTTTTAAACTGCCGTGAAATGTAGTGTTTTCCAGGAGCTTCCAGGCACGAAATCGTAAATACTCCGTGTCCGGCAGTGAAATATTTCCCGAGTATTAAGTCGTTCTACTTAGTATATTCGAGCTATAGCAGTTGACAGTTACTCGAGTTTCCATCACAACGCGACGAGCGTATGTTTCTGTTTCACTCTACATGTATTTGTATCAACACATGCATTTCCTTTTTTAATGTATGTATCTATTTTCAGGGAAGTACGCAGCCTGGGAGGGTGGTTTGCGAGCGCCAGAGTCCGGGGGTATGCCCCCCTGAAAATTTCGAAGAATCATGTTAAGTCCGCATTCCTTGCATTCTGAAGTCTCATTACATCATATGTTTTCTAATAGTTCCTCTTTTTTTAACACTCCCTCAACCCTAACCCTTTGTGGCCGTGGGGGAAGGAAGGGGGGTTCCAGCAGTCTCGTGTATATAAAATGGTGTAGCTCGAATCTATTGGGTGATTTCCAGACAGTACTGCGCAGTCTCAGCACCCTATTGTTTATAAACATTATAAGTCTCACTCGATGGATTGCGAATCAATGTTATTCAGTACGAATGACATACTTTGTCTTTGAGTCCTTTCAGATTCTTTTCCCAACACCTTCATTAACTTTTACAGCTGCGAAGTTGTAAGGGAGCAGGAGTGGCACAATGGTGAGAGTGCTCGCCTCCCGCCAATGTGGCACGAGTTCGATTCCTAGACCCGGCGTCATAAGTGAGTGGAGTTTGTTGTTCTCGTCCTTGCTCCGGGGGTCTTACTCCGGGTTCTCCGGTTTTCCTCCCTGTTAGGAATGTCATGATGCCTGTAAGCACGCGTTACGTGCCTGTCCTGTTCTCAGGAATCATGGGATTGTAAGATGTGCTCAAAAGTATGTAGGTTTGGCTGAACAGATGTGGATTAAAGTGTTTGTTCAGTTTTATCGAATTTTTGATCCTTGTGGCGACCTAAACCATTCAACCTTTTCCCAACACTTCCTCCACAAAAACCATCAGTTCTAAATTCTAATTCGATCTTAACGCACGGACACTTTGTAACGAGCTCAGGAGGGCCTCCCTTTTTCATCAATTGATATGAGATAAGATACGTGCCATAATGGTGGTTGACATAAAACTTTGAATTTACCTCATATAATTAGATACGAAATGTTTTACATTTTTTGATGTCTTACATGAAACAAAACAGACAAACAAACAATTCTCACGAGTGCGCAGTACGGACTGGCCACAAAGGGTTAGGGTTAGGAGGGAGAGAGTGTTAAAAAAGAGGAACTATTAGAAAACATATGATGTAATGAGACCTCAGAAGGCAAGGAATGCGAAGTTGCGAACTAAAACAGGATTACGTATGATGCACGCTCCATCGCAGTAGATAGCGCTATTTATGCAATAGCGAAGATCAGACCTGAAAAAAATCAGGCCTGTACGGGATTCGAACCACTGACCTCTGCGATACTAGTGCAGCGCTCTACCAATTGAGCTAACAAGCCAACTGGGAGCAGGCCGTTTAGTTGATTCGTAATAAACCCGTAACGATAAATCAGATACAATGAATATATATGAAGCTCATATATTTTGAACTGCAGTATTAAATACGTCTGATGCACGATCCTTCGCAGTAGATAGCGCTATTTATGCAATAGCGAAGATCAGACCTGAAAAAAAAAAATCAGGCCTGTACGGGATTCGAACCACTGACCTCTACGATACTAGTGCAGCGCTCTACCAATTGAGCTAACAAGCCAACTGGGAGCAGGCTGTTGAGTTGATTCGTAATAAACCCGTGATGATAAATCAGATACAATGAATATATATGAAGTTTATATATTTTGAACTGCGGTATTAAATACGTATGATGCACGATCCTTCGCAGTAGATAGCGCTATTTATGCAATGGCGAAGATCAGACCTGAAAAAAATCAGGCCTGTACGGGATTCGGTAGAGCGCTGGACTAGTATCGCCGAGGTCAGCGGCTTAATATTGGGGAAATATTTCACTGCGCCGGATTAGTAGCATTTACGATTTCGTGTCCGGAAGCTCGTGGAAAACTACATTTCACGGCAGTTTAAAAACTGGTAATCGTACTCTTTAGCCATGTAAACAACAATAACACCGCCTAGGATGGTACAACTCGAGTATGTTAAGTGTAATGAATTAATATTCGAGAAAATATTCGACTGCCGGACACGGAGTATTTTCAATTTCCAGTCCGGAAGCTCGCGACGAGCTTCAAAGTTATGAATACCAGCATACCGGTTGCAGAGCTCACAAAAACTCACACTACGGTGGAAATAGTGAAGTTTTCAGCCACATAAAGAAAGATTTGTTATTATTACCTGAAAATTAAAAAAAATAAATTGACTGCCGGACACGGAGTATTTTGAAAACACTGTCCGGCTGCCGGATATAGAGACACAGCGATTAACAGAACGCCAGCGCTACAACGGTTTTATGAAACTAAAGTTTCATAACTTCAAAATCTCATCAAATCTTGACTTACCTTATTCTTTGTTACTTTTTCACTCTTTCCAAGTGTGAATTTTTGTGTTGGCAATATCAAACACATAAAAACAACCAAAAACAAGCTTGATATTGAGTGCATACTTCGAGCACGATGGGCACCATTTTATGTCTCGTTCCAGTCCCCACCGCACAAATTCTCCATCCTGACTACAATGTCAAAACCATGGCCACCTTTCAAGGCAGTTTGTGAGGAAACAAGCTCAGTGACACCCGACTTTTTTTTTTTCTTTTTTTTTTTTTTTTTTCAGGTATTTTCCATGAAAAGTCTAATAAAGAATATATTTGAAGAAGGAAAAACGTTTGATAGTAGAACATGATGTTTTTTGGAAAATAGTTCCGTACTTGGTGTATTTTGGCCAAGCCGAGGACTTCAAGCTAACCACGGAACTGTCCGAAAAAGTGCAAAATCCCCACAACCAGGCAATCAAAAGCAGCTAAAAGGAAGCAATACTGCTCATTTTAATAAAAAAAAGCTTTAATTTCTAAGTAAAATTTTGTTTCTTTCAAGTTACCAAGGTTAAATTCTAATGAATAAAGGCTGATAGTTTCGAAAGAAACTGTTTGGGGCTGCGTCGGTGGGAGTAACGAAATAATTTGGATATATCAACAAAGTTGAAATGGTAAATTGGCCACCGTAATGATTACAAAAGCTGACGTTTCGAGCATTAGTCCTTCGCTCCGACGAAGGGCTAGCGCTCGAAACGTCAGCTTTTGTAATCATTACGGTGGCCAATTTACCATTTTAACTTTGTTGATATATCCAAATTATAAGGTTAAATTCTGTTTGAAGGTGTTACCCATTTTAAGAGCCTGCTGACGCATAAACAAGCACTGTAACCCAATTTTTTATTACATATTTTACACTTTTATATCATGAATGTTAATCATACCAAGTTTCCGAAAAAAGTTTGATCGTAGAACAATTTCAAGGAAATTACCTTAAGCCAAAGTGACTCTCCGTTTTTGTGTTTGTCGAAGTCTATTCCTCTTCTGAAATCGAGAGCATTCAAAACAATCATCAAACTCTAGTCCGAAGTTGCTTTAAACTTAGTGCTTTACTGATTTAAACGAGCTTAAGTAACACACCGCAAAATATAACCCAGTTGACGTTGAGATGGCGCAAGAAGAAAGCTGAATGTTATAATTACACAGCTTATAAACTCGATTATATAGAAACATTCAAACTTAACTACGACGGCGACTTTTGCAACCGAATCACTCAGTTTTGATTATTAAACAAAGTATGCAACGGGAAATCACATCACATCCACACAACTATATTGGAGAAGTTGTTTCCCTGTCTTGTGGATTTTTGATGTTTTCGATTTCAACACGCAACAATATTTATTTCGTGAAGCATTGAGGGTGATCCTTATCCAACTAAAGAATGTTATCAAATAAGACGGCTTTTACGACCATTTACTGATAGCCAGCAGGGATATAATCGATGGTTTTCTTATTAATCAACTCTTAGAGACTGTTTTCGTCAAACACGATCGTAGAATGTGATGGAGTCGAGAACCCCTTCATGATCAATACTAACCAAATGGCTAAAACGAGTTCAAAAGGGCATATTGGCTTCAAACGTCTTTTGTTCCTAATGGTGCCCTATGAACATGAATAATAACCGTTGTGTTTCAGTTAAACCAGTTGTTTTTTTTCCCGCACGTACGAGATCAGCCCAAAAGGCGTTCTTAACCAAAACTCTGAGTTGTGTGACAAAGTCATCTCTGGGATGCTCTCAAAAAATTGAAAATTTAACAAAAAGAGTACGAATGTATATTCATACCATTATGTTTTAGCCCTTCTAAATCGAGATTAGTTGTTTAATTGAGATTGATTGCATTACTGTCAGTAAGTTTGGTTATGCCTCGGAGCAGAGTGCATCTCATTATGTGATAACAAATGAAATACGGGCTTACGAAGCAGGAAGAAGACCAATAACTATTAATTTTGTATTGCGATCCATCCCTAACGATAAGTAATAAGACTGTCTGCAAATCATAAAAGGGTCTAAATTTCTAACAAAGCTATGAAACTTTGTCGGTGGGGGAGTGCAACAAGATAATTTGGTTTTATCAATTGAGTAGATACTGTCAACTCACCACCGTAAAGAGTTCCTAAGCTGACTGATATTTTGAGCTTTAACCCTTCGTCCTTTGATTTGACGAAGGGCTAATGCTCGAAACATCAGCATAGAAACTCTTTCCGGTGGCCAATTTACATGATCTACTCAGTTGATGAAACCAAATTATCTTGTTAACAAATCAGTTAGAGCCAGATAATAAATTCTATTCTGTCTTGCTGTCACGCGTATCGGTGGCAACGATGTCTCGAAAGTTAAACGTTTTCACAGCAGCAGCCATGCAAGCTTCACGCTTCAAGCAAGAAACAGTGGTTCATTATTCTTCACATAAATAAGTTTATTATGGATACCTTTGTTCTGTTGTTTATGCAACCAAATGCTGTGGCGCCTAATGCATCGATTCTAAAGGATACCTGCAAAAACCACTTTAAAAGTGTCGACCACAAAAACATTCAAACTCCCATTTTTTAATCTTAAATTAGGAAAGTTATGCAATTTAAATTTGCAAATATAGCAAATTTCGCGCACACTTAATGGATAACTTCAACATATGTATACCTTATAAAATTGTAAATTAAATTAATTCACGGATTATTTCAAGATATTAGATCCCTACACGAGCTCGAAAGGACAGGTTGGAACAAAGAAGCTTTGGAGAAGCTGCCAACGCTATTAGTGATTTGCATTAACGATCCCGATTGTCAAGGAGTCAAGGTCACCTTGGGGCACCTTTCTTAAAAGTGAGCTTCTAAGAAAAAGTGTTCTTGGTTTTCGTTTTGATGCTCACAGGGTTAAGAGAGTGTTGCATAATCAGCAATTTACGCCACCATTTACGTTTTATCACAATAGAATCTTTGCTAATTAGTGTACATTGTAGTGTGACCGTAATATATGCAGAATGCTAGCAGGTATGAAACTCGTGAATTTTGGTCCTACATATTATTACTTCGATTAGTGTGTGCGCGAATAAAGAACCTTTTTACAGAACCGAGTAGTTAACAGAGAGTAACTAGCCAAAGTTATTTTTTGTGTGTGCGTATGTGTGTGTGTGTGTGTAAGGCGTGTTTGTGTGTGTGTGAAGATTCTAGCATGGCCTTACAGTACAGTATATACTCATGATAAGATAATGTCGCCCTTATCGAAAGCATTAGCGAGGGAAGTTGTTTCACATTGCTATGAAATTAAATGTAGTTAGCCGTAAAGACTGAAAAATTCCTCTATCTTATACGAGCCAGCCATCCTACGAGCTATATTACTAACAGTTGTCATGTTTAACCCTTTCAATTGAGATCTTTCATCAGTGACAGTCCACGCTTCATTTCAACCCTTCGGCCGTGTATACAAATGGCATCATTTTTGCCTCCAAAAGAGGCCAGTTCAGGGTACTCATTCGCATATACGCCGCAAAAAGAAACATCTACTCCCGTCTATAAATAATTCCGGTCTTTTGAAGATTTAAAAGTGCACTTAAATCATACTATGACAGGTGAGACAAGGAAAGTTTTACATATCAATAGGTTAGTGGCGGCTTGCAATTAGCAGATGAATAAGGTTATCATCTATGGCGCGTTTATACTGTCAAAATTCAACATGTCAAATCGAGAATCAACATTCCAAAATGAGCTCCATAGCGCCAATTCAATCAACAAACCTTCTCTAAATCGAGTGCCATCTTCTCGTAGCGGACGGGTTAATTTGATCAGATACTTTTTAAATTGATTAGGTACCTTTCAAATCGATCAGTTCCCTTCTATATCGAACAAATTAAATCGTTTACATTAAATCAAATCGATCAGTTCTAGAGAAAAATTCACTGCCTGACGAGTGAATTCCACGTTAAATTTCACGCGAAAAACCGATATCGCACGAATCGCGAAGCGATGAGTGCGATATCGATTTTTCAAGTGAAATTTAACGTGGAATTCACGAGTCAGGTGGTGAATTTTTCTTGAATCGCATAACAGAATAAAAATAAGAAAACAAGAAATTAAAACGGCAATGTTATTGTTTGTTTTCATTCCGTACGCGCGCCCTTAAGAAAGCCATTTTAAAGTCAACTGTCAGAGCTGTCATCGTTAAGGGAATGGAAAGCAAGGTAAGTCGCTCACGTTTGAACCGTCGACAATTTTAATTGTACCTCGTGAATTTTTCTTCCATCACATAGCTAAAGCCACCAAATCACTTGGCGAAACCAGATGTTTTGTATTTTTGTGCGCCACGCCAGTGCGCAAACAATGGAAACCCTTTCAAAGTCAAGTGTCAATATCTAGCGAATAGAGGGAACAAGATATTTTTAGAATGAAAACCACTTTTATTTCAAACGCGTGGAGAAAGCGGTGCCTCACATTTTACAATCTTCATTAAAAAAAACTAAAAGTACACAATACGGAGTTATTTAAGACAGAGATTTGCCTGCTACCCCTCAACTTGGCAGAATGTGGCGCCGACAATCAACAACTGAATGGTCAAATCCTCGAGCGAAATGAAAATTTTAAGCGTTCCGGTATCAAAGCAAGATCTACAAAAAACCGGTAAGTGCCTTACAGTTGTAAAAAAAAGTGTTTTCAAAATATAATGATTAAGACTGGAATTTCTCGGTAAACTCTGGCGAAAAACAGTTCAGTTAAAAGTCACAATTTTAAATGTTTTTCTTTCATCGCAGGGAGTCGCTCATTGGTGTCAATGCTGGACTGAAAGTTTATGGAAATATTTACTGGAGAATTATTAAAAGTTACTCCAGTAAACATTCCGCCAACTGCTCCTGCCATCAGGTAACTAGAACGACTGGCATTGCTGTCAAGGTCACTAGTAGCTGCTGTGTTGCTTGGCGTGGCTGAGCTATTGAGAACAATCTCCCGTAAAGCATGACTTGAATAGCCGTTAGAAGTTGTCGTGCTTGGCGTTGGTTGAAACCGGCCAACTTATTCGAAATTCGCCGCTGTTTTTCCAGAGGATTATGGCTGTAGCTGGATATGGATTCCAAATTGCAGTGGCCGGTGAGCTCTGATATCTCCACTGGGTCGAAATCATCACTGAGCGCTTGGATGACAGTTTTGCGACCACTCGAATTTGTGAATTTGCCGTCTAGTGTTTTTTGAAACTATGCTGTATCTAAAAGAGGCCAGTTCGTCGTCTGTATAGGCTACAATGGTTTGGATTTCGGGAAAAGATGCTTGACCCTTTTCGGCATTGATACCAGTTTTGGTTTTCTTTCGTAACGCTTGTTTGGTTTACCTCGGCGAGAACTGTCGTTTGGCTTTCTTCCCTCGTTTCTGGCATTTTGATTTTTTGCTATGCGTTTTCTCGTACTTTTGAGCGTAAGTGGTTTCCTCCAATTTTCTAAAAATTTCAATTTCAATTCAAAATTTGGAAGACATTCGTTTTCTATATTTTTGTTCATATTTGTTCATATTTTCTTAGCACTAGATGTATTTACGTTAATTACGTTCGTAACAATAATTTTTGCTCGCGACTCAAGTCAGCTATATCGCTTTATGCGTTAGTGCGATTCCACGCTAAATACCCTCTCTTCCGGTTGACGTATTGACCAATCAGAGCGCGTGTTTACTTTAAGCTATGCGATTCTCTTCTAAATCGTTTATATTAAATCAAATCGATCATTATACCCAAGATGCTTTGCTGGTATACTATATCCGCTGACAGAACATAGCCGCGGGCTCTTTCGTTTCCTCGTGAAGCCCGTCGAAAGACGACAGAGGTAAGTGTAATTATACTTTAATATATGTCCCTAGCATATGAGTTATTCATGAAAGTAACGCATGGTTCTTCAGACATTGTACTTAGTAATATCTCCAACCAATCGAATGTTCTTAAACTCAGATAAAACGGACACCAGATACATAATTTCGCAAATCACTCATGAACTTCTCGTGTACTCCTTTAGCACAGTCATATTAAATCAGGCTGACAAACCCTAGCCTCTAAAAACACTCCAAGGGAAAGAAAAAAATAGTTTTAGATAGGAAAGGGAACGGTTCATGGTTTTTATTTGGAGCAGGGGAGGAAAATACCTTCCGTATGGGAGGGATTTGTCCAATTCAAAACTGTAGTCTTATTAGTGATGGAGGTGGTAAACAGGTCCCATATTTAACATTAATAGCTGATGTAGCTCTTATTTAAACAAGAAACAAAAGTATAAGTGCCTGCATTCTTATGAATCAGTCAGTTTACTACCTGTACCCATCCTCCCACACCCCTCCCCCCAGGCTAACCCCTGGCATTTGTATTTTACCTTTTGAATCATTTAGAAAATTCTCTCAGGGGATACATAAGCCATCCAAATGCCCTGAGGTGGGATTGTTGTTTACATGATAGTTCATAGGTGGAATTGACAAGTACAATATCATAAAATTAAAATAAAGAGAGAAAAGATCACCTGTCCTTGGTGTTTTACCCTGGATTTCTTTCGCATCACATAGAAAATGGGTGATGAAGAAACCAAAACTTGCTTAAGTCATGTGCTGAAAATCTACTTAATGCTGTCAGCCAAATCGAAAATCGGCCACAAGTTTCCGAACCTACAGCACCTGTACTTCCAGTAGTTGAAGAACAAAGAAGACTTTTTGGTTACAGACCACCCAAAAACAGCCGTGCGAGTAGCAGCACCAGCATTAGGAATGGAAAACAGCCTGCACCTAAGCATCGTGTCGTGGCAACATCGACAGGGGATCGCGTAAGCATACCTTTTCGGAATACATGGACTAGAACATTTATTTGTCTTGAAAAAAGAAATGCAACCACTGCCCCTTCAACTTTTGAGAAGGTATCGATGGCTATGGCCGGGCTTGAAGAGAAAAGCATATGCTTTTCCAAAGGAGGTAACAGCCAGCATGTGCGTGGGAAAATTTTAGAGGCTTTTCCAATTCTGGAGACTGCAGGAGGGTACGAAATTCTGAGAACAGGTGAAAGGGGAAATCGTCAGCTTATGGTGTTATCCATACCACCTGGTGGTTATACTGTAACGTACCTCAAAGCAACCATTGGCTCTCCTAAGGGATATATACGGCCCCTTCAGAAGGACCTAGTGTTTACACCAGCACCAGAGCGGGAGCAAATGCAGGTTGGTGTGTTTCTTTCTCCTGCCAAATCATGCAATGATAAGTATTCCCTTTGTGGGACCCAGGGTGCTTAATTACGAAAGTTTATTCAAAACTACAAAGAGTTACTTCTATCAGTGAAAGGGAATAATGGTATAATTAAAATGAATGAGGGGATAAATAAATGTAATAACCCAATGAACGAATGAACAAATGATGGAATTAACAGCACCAAAATGATGCCCATTAGTGATCTTTTCTGTTTCAGGTACAGTAGGTCAATAAATGATACCATCGTGTTTCATTATTTAATGTCTAAAAATTTCAAAAATAATTTTTTAAGCCTTTTTTTTACAGATTTCCACTAGCCCAAAAGTGTCATGTGTAAATTGCAAATCCCAAGTGCCAATGGATTTGTTGCGAAAACATGAGGAGGCATGCCCTGGAGGAAACATTGGAGCTACTATCATCTCCAGGTAATTAAGTTTCAAGGACCTGATTATCCTCTCCTCAAGGTTTCTATGAGGTCTGTTATTAATGAATATCTAATGATGCATTGAAGCAGCCACCTCATTTAAATGCATAGTGTAGTAATGTATCTGGCTTGACTAGAAAGTGATATCATGACATATTCAACTTTGCAGTATGGCAGGACTCATTTTAACCACAAACCATTCTAAAAACAGTAGACTGTGTTATTGTTATAATTATCACTGTAAACCTAGTATGTGACCCCATATATCCTCTTTGGGTTGAAATCCAACTAGTATATAGAAGTTTATCATTGCTTTCAACTCCCACTTGGACTTTGAGAAAAAAAACCCTTCTATCTTATAACTGAATAATACATCTGCCTAAAATTTTACACTATACACTTCCCCTCTTTGGCTTACTTTGGCCAAATGTTGGTGGTTATATGTATCACTGGCATTTCATAAGCTCACACCATTATAGTCTAATCATGATCTATTCTTAAATAGACCCCATCTTTGTCACTTTCAGGCAAATAATTTTCTTACTCTAAGTCACAAAAACTTTTGTAATCCTTAACAAAAGCGTTGATTTTGGCAAAAAAATGGATATTGTCTCAACCTCCCCCTCACCATCCCCAATACAAGGTCAACTTTTTATTCATGCAACAATTCCTAAATATTCCGACATTGATTTTGGGCTAAGAGGGTTTGGGGAATTGAATATTCGACATGACTTACAAATCAAAAAATTTGTAGCTGATGCCAAGGATTTTTTTATTTTTCATCTCAAAATGCCCTAAAAGACAATTCCATTATAGTTCTTGTGGTTTCGTGTTATTTTTAGTTTCAAATTTTTAAACCAGTTTGATTTCAATATTTCATTGTCTCTAACTCCTTATAGTGTGAAACAAGCAGGATCGCTCCACACACCCTCCTTCCTTGAGTCACTTTAAATTTTATTCAAACTGCCATTTCTCACGCCGTCTGATAACTGCTTCATGTGTGAAACTCAAGCAATTGTCAACTTAAAGTTTCTATTTTGAATTCATATTCCTAATTAAAAAGGAAAATTTAAACCACAACATAGTCATTGCAGTAGTGAAAATGTGATGCCATTCAGTGGCACATCCCCAGTAGCCCATTACCATCACAGGAAATGCTTCCCATCCCTCAAAGAACTCCCCCTCCATTAAAATATCCTTCCCTGCCAATGCTAGCATGCAGTGTGAAGCTGATCAAAGTGTTTTGATTTTTGGCAGTGGTGATGATAGCGAGGAGTCCTCAGCAATTTTCTCAACACTGGGTGGGGGTATGGGTGCATCTTCTTCACAGGAAGCTGTTGACAAGTTGTCAGAGATGTTTCCAAATGCAAGCAGAAAAGAGCTGGAGACTTCCTTAAAAGTCCAGGGGTCTCTGGACCAGGCAGTGATGGCATTGCTAAAACCTTGCACATCGACATTGTCATCTGATGATGAGTCAGAGCTCATGCATTCTGCATTTGAAACATCAGATACCCCATGCCCTGCTCCAGGTAATCCACATTCCCTGAGGGAAGAATTGAACCAGCTGCAGAAAAATTTGGACCATGGCCCAAAGGAGAAGCTCAAAGTTGATGAAGAAGATCTCCTGAATGATGCCTTAACATATTATAAGGACAGTGACTTTAATCCATCAAAAAGACGCCGAATTGTTTACACCGGCCAGCCTGCAGCTGACACAGGTGGTGTTGTGCGGCAGTTTTTCACCCAGCTCCTCGCCGCAATTACTGATTCCTTTTTTCAGGGAAAAGAATACCAAAGTCCTATTTACAATAGTGATACTGTAGCCTCTGGGGTCATGAAGTTAGTTGGCACAATAATTGTGCATAGCATACTGCAAGGGGGGCCAGGTATTCCTATTTTCAGCCCAGGCATATACTACTACTTGGCAAAAGGCAATGTTGAGGAAGCATTGAAAGGTCTCACTGTGACTGACTGTTCTTTACAGATGCAACATGAAATTGAAAAGGTAACGAACACTTGTAATTAGCACTATGAACATGAAATTTATTTGTATGACCAAGCTGCACAACAAACCACAGAGCTTCTAAGTTTAGAAGATGATATTCATAAACCTGTCAGTTTTCCTGATTATGTTTTCTCTGACTTTCCCCTAATTATTGTGGAAATTTGACACCAGTTGTCAGATAATAATACCAATCTTTATTGGGGATACCATGGTGTATTGTTATATTATTTTCATAATTGGCCATTGGGCACAGTTTGTGTCATTGTATCCTTCTATATTGTATTGTTGTTATAACTATTATTATGACAAAGCCGATCAATAACTTTGCATTGCATTTTGGAATTTGCTAGTTACAGTTGTTATAGTTGGTGGTTCTACAGACAGAGTTGTAACAGTTGTTTAAGTGATTATGAACGCCTCATTTTCTGATGTGATGGGTGCAAGTAAAAGTTTATTTTTTGCAAAGTTTTGTGCTCTAACCACACAGCTGACTTTATTTTACTAAAACTGTGAAAAGTATTTAATACAGACATAAGTGGATATTTCAAACCCCTTGCTGTGTTGGTTTTATAGTCAATTACATTTTACTGGTTTTAGAAATGATTGTAAAATTCATTTGACTTTACTAGAACTTTACATTGTAGCCAATTTAGTTTCAGCACTCAAATTATGCAAACCAACGACAACAAAATTGTTGTGTTTGTATTTGCTTTCATTGGCATTTATACAAACGCAATATACAGACAATTTTAATTTGAGGTTCAACTGGACTCTTATGATGTTCTAACTTATGATGCATTTACAACATGTGTGTTGACAAATGTTACTGTTTCCATATAAATGTCAATCCCAGAAGATTCACTTTCTCTCAGTGGGTCAATGCTGTTGAGAAGTTCTTGATACTGTTCTGGAGATAGAGGGCACCCTGTTTCTGGTACCTCTACAATGGCCTCAGCTGAAGTTGCTTCCTCTGGAAGTGGGCCATCCCAGTCAATTCCACACTGCTCAAACTCCCCCTGGAGAAAAAGAAAGAAAGAAAATAATTTAATGACAAAAGATGAAATGAGATTAGCAAGCCCTCCTTTTATTCTTGATTATATCAAAAGTTACAGGAAGGAGCCGAAAGGGTGACTGTTCTTAATATATTTGCAATCTTTCAAACAGATTTACTCCAATTATTAAAACTCAGCTGGAAACTGGCTTCTTCTTCAACTTGTGATTGGAAAATGGCTTCACAAAAGAATGAGAATAATTGAAGGTGTTCCGACTTTTGGACTCCCTGCTTTAAATTACAGTCAGGCCTATCTATTCCTTTGAATTAAAATCTAGCTAAGCTCTTTTAATAACTTTCATTTACTTGGTCAAAAACCTGGTTTATTGACATAAATTATCATGATACTGGCAAGTCAACACTCAATCAAACAGCTCTGGAAGGAAGGGGGAGGTGTGTATTTCAGGGGCACATTGAGTCAAAATCTATTTTCAAATTTCATTCTGTTTACCTGAGAAGTAGGCTCGAAAACATTACGTACAGCCACATGCTGGGAGCTCCTCAAGTTAAGAAGGCCAAGGATGTAAAGTTGCATAGGACTTCTATTGCCTGCTGTTCTTATCCTATGGCATACAAAACCTTGTTTCCATTTATCTATGTGCCTGTTAATTCTTGGAACGTACACATAGTGTAAACAAAATAAATGCTGTGGGTTTGATGGTTCCAATACACCATTATCTTCTAAGTGGTAAAATAAGTGGTAATAAATGTAAGAGACCCCATCAAACAAATCACGCCACAACCTTTCTATTCTTTGGTTGTGAACACTGCGACCTGTTATCATGCTTCCTCTCCCTGGTCCCCTCTGAGGGTGTTGTAACATATACAGAGAGACAGAAGTATTTTCGCCACCTTTGTCTGACCGCACTCTTGATGGCAATCCATATTCTTGTGTAGCTTTCAGAAAGGCATCTAGGACAGTTTCAGCCCGATTGTTGGTACTGCATTTCAAAAAAACAGGGATTCTTGTGAAGCCATCTATTCCTCCATGAATGATCATTCTCCACCTAGAAATAAAGAATAAGTTTAACATATATTTGGCTACTTTTCTGATACCAGTAGATTAAGAAAAAAAATTTTCTATACATGGGGATTGGTAACAATGGGTAAACTTGAGTAGCTCTTGTACTACAACCCCCCCTCCCCCCACCCCCATAAAAAAATATGAAGCACTACAAAAAATATGAAGGCCTCACCCAATAAGTTTATGATTGCCATCAATATGCCATAGTGCTAAGGGCCCAGACACGTTGTATTGTCTTCTTGGTGTTAAACGCAGCCATCTCACTGCCACTCCTCGGGGATCGACCCTTTGCATTGCTTCCCGTACACGTAGCTGTGCTGGTCTCAAACCATTAACACTGAGTTGAGAAATTACCCTGTGGTAACCTGCATTGGGAAACTCTGTTAGCACTTCTCTTACTTTATCCTCAAGCTCTTGATCCGATAGAGCCACATTCTCACGAGCTGAAAGACCATACGTCTTCATTCACCTGAAGATGGTACTTTCCGACACACCCAGTGCCTGGGCAATGTCAGGGACTGACAACTCGAAATTTAAGAGATACACAAGATGATCATAGCCTATGTCCAAGGCAGGGCGTCCTGGCCGACCAGAATAAACAGTTCCTGTCACAAAGGGGGCATTGGTGTTAATCTCTTCAACTCTTCGTAACTTTGAAATAGTGTTAGTAATTAGATAGTGGAGATCATCATCAACAAGATTGACACCACAGAGTCGAAGTACATGAGATGCCAATTGTTCAAGTCTAAATACAGCAGCATCTAATCCATCTGAGTCCAAATTTTCTGTCTCAACAGCTCCAATAATGTACCCCTCAAATGTACTGTCAAAATTTCCTGTTCTTGATCCATTTCCTGTTTAAAGAGTGAATTATTTATTTCATTACCACTAGGTATCACTTACAATAACAAGACCGTAAAGCCCAACAACAATAATCAATTATGCCCAACAAAAACTCTGACCATTTTCACGTTGGGTCTCCACTGTTAACCCATCATATATTCTCTTCCCCGGAAGGTCAATCCCTTCACGAGTTACCTTAACGATCAGAATTGTTTTAACTTTTCTTTTCCTGGGATTGTGTTTGGAGAATCCAGGGGTTATCTTAATGAACTTTTTTTTCCTCTAAGTAGTCGGGATGTTTGGGGAATTTGGTCGGCTTGGGGACTCCGAGGAAGAGAATTCGCAAAATTGTAAGGTAATAGAACTAAATTTAACAATTAAAGGTAACAAAGATAGGGAAGAGAAAAGCTCAGTAAGGCGGGGGACTTCAAAACAGTCACCTTCAGACTGCAAAAAGTCTTCAAGTACTGTAAACACTTCATCACTTTCCGATAATTAATTCGGTAATTTAAAATTTCTTTTATTGAGGGTGGAATCGAGTTCCAAATTTTAACACCAAGAGCACTCGATGGGTTGGAGATATTACTGAGTAAAATTTCTAAGGGACCATGCGTTACTTTCATGAATAACTCATATGCTAGGGACATATATTAAAGTATAATTACACTTACCTCTGTCGTCTTTCGACGGGCTTCACGAGGAAACGGAAGAGCCCGCGGCTATGTTCTGTCAGCGGATATAGTATACCAGCAAAGCATCTTGGGTATAATGATCGATTTGATTTAATATAAACGATTTAGAAGAGAGCTGATCGATTTGATTTAATGTAAACGATTTAGTTTGTTCGATATAGAAGGGAACTGATCGATTTGAAAGGTACCTAATCAATTTAAAAAGTATCTGATCAAATTAACCCGTCCGCTACGAGAAGATGGCACTCGATTTAGACAGGGTTTGTTGATTGAATTGGCGCTATGGAGCTCATTTTGGAATGTTGATTCTCGATTTGACATGTTGAATTTTGACAGTATAAACGCGCCATAATCATCGGCTCGTTTGATTTGACGTCAAGGAAATGATTTTCACAGATAATTTGAAATTTCCCACGGGGTGTCCTGTTGACCGCCAGTTTCGATTGAAACCACATTTTGCAATGATGGCATATTTCCCACACCATTAATTATGTCATCCGCGTTCCAGCGGATGACATAATTAATTTTTATTGTACAACTATACGTCCTGTTCTGGAATTCTGCGCACAAATATTCCATCATGCGTTACCTGCTTATCTTAGTGATGACATTGAAAGGGTCCAAAGACGCGCATTATCCATCATTTCACCAGAAGTATCATGCCATGATTCTTTAGAAAGGCACGGTTTAGCTTCGCTCTATGACAGACGCATTAAATTATGTACGGATCTGTTTTTGTCTGTCTCAAATCCATCTCACAAATTATATAATTTGCTACCAGATAGACATCTTTCAGCTTACAATACTAGACACCGGCGCGTTTTTAACATGCCGCGCTTTCGCACTGATCGTTTTAAATCTTTATTTATCCCGGCTATGTGCGCGTGTGGTAACCTAGATTTTTAGCTATCCCACTGTTGTATATTAGTTATAGTTGTCATATTAGTAATTTTATTTAGGTCGTAGCATTTTTGTAATTGGTTGTCTTATATAATCAAAGATTGTGAAAAGCACGCAATTCAGCCTATGGCTGCAATGTATTTTATTTAGTAATAAACTATCTATCATCATCAACTATATATCACACCTAGTTTTTCAATGCCTTTAGCTGACGTACAGATAGAGAAGTTTTAAACCGAATTTACCCCACACACTACGAGTTCATATAGTAGAAAAGTTGTAAGGGGAGCCTAAGGCTAAAATGTTTACGAGTTGCCGATACACTACATGTATCCGCAGTTAGTAGAAAAAAATACTTGTAGCGGCGTTTCCAAACTTGCTTTATAATTTCGTATGAGTACAAAAACTTTCGGTTCCCTGAGAATCTAACTTCGAGTTTATCATACTTATGTACTAGAGTCCTTGTTGCACTTTGGTAGCCGGTGAATAGACAACGCTCAAAGAGTCATATTATCACTGTATAGCACAGCGACTTCAGCTTATTTAAAATATTTCATAATCCTGGGTATACAGACGTCTCTCGTCTAGCAAAAGAGAAAGACATGATAACCACAACGTGTAGGGAGACGTGTTGATGTTGGTACGTTGCACGATTTTTGCTTTGGAGAATTGTTTTGTTGCTTTTCTTTGGTTTTGCTACTTTTGTAATTTTCTTTGCATGTAGTTATTGAAGCAAACAATGAGTTACCTTACCAAGTTTGGTCATCAAAATCGCTTCTAAATAGTTCTATTTTTGAAAAACTATACCATGGGTGATCGTGTCACGTTATTCGATTCTATGCATCATAGTTTATTTAAAGAAATTTCTTTACATTGTTCATATACGGCTACAAGTTACGTGAAATGTGCAATTCAGAACTAAAAATCTACTACGGCTGAGGAACAAAGAACAAGCAAGTCTACGTGGTCGGGAATTGCACAAGTGATCATTATTCTGTCTTGAAATGCCTCTATATATTGCCTAAAGTAATAAGAATTATTCTTGTTTATGTAAATATGCCGTTTGAGCGAGAATCTGCACGTTACCAACCGGATGTCTTTACAACCACTCAGGTATGACAAATCTGTTTTTATGTGTGTGTGTGTGTTTTTTTTTTTTTTGGTTTTGTTTTGTTTTATTTTTTGTTAATTTTTTCTTTTTTCATCAAAACCCATTTGAAAGGTTTTACTTTCGCACTTGCAGTCGCAGTTGCAGTCGATCGGTTTTGTCCTAGTGATCATGTTTACCTAACCTTTTAGCATAAAAATCTGCTGATGAGTCAATTAAGAATTTCAAAAAGAAAAGACGATTTTGGTTTCAGCACAAACGGAACAAATTACCGCTATCCTTCCTTTGTTGCGTCAACCGAAAAACTCCCACCTTTTTTTAGATAGTTTCCGTAAGCTTAAACCAATCACAATCCCGGCACAGAATGCTAAAAAAGAATCTTGGTAAACTACTTCCTTAAGAAATTTAAACGAATATTGAACAACGCATTGTTGTATTGTATTGTATTGTAATCTTTATTTAGACACGATCAATTCATCAGCCTATAAAAATACATATCACATACGCTAAGATATTTAAAATTAAAACTACATACTATAACACTAAAGCTGTTTTCCGTGAATGCCGTGCGTTAGACTTAAAGAATGTCATTGATCTTACGTTTAAATAACCCCAGAGACTCTGTGTTCCTTATATCGCGTGGTAAACTGTTCCATAATGTGGCGCCATTGTAGCTAAAGCTTTTTCTGTAATAGTTAGTGCGCGGTAGTGGAATTACTTAAGAAAATATAAGCCCTTGATGGTATCAGTTCCCAAGGAAGTGTAGATCAGTGGGTTGCACCATTAAGAGTGCAAAGGGTCATTAATTCCCTTGGGTTGCCTTGTAAAGCAGTATCATTAATTGCGAGAGTAATAGACATCCAGGAAGTCCATCTAAATTTAAACTTGAATTTGAACTTGCCACAGATATTTTATGACAACGCATGACCAAGACGTGTGGGATTTACCGTTATATACGGTAATCACATACCAGTCCAAGAGCTCTCGTATATGGAAGACTAGTTTTACGTCCCGTGCGAAAATATCATATAAAGTCATGAATGTTTCGCGATTAATAGTGGTATGTGTGTTTATTCTTGTCGCCTTCTGTCGTGCATCTCTTGTTCAAGGCGTTGCTAGCTGTAATGAGTGCTGCCAACAAGGAAATTATAAAGATATTAGTGATTCTCGACGCAGTACACAAAGTGTGTGGGAGCCAGGTCAAACCCCACTATGTGATCACACTCTGGAAAAGGGATGGTATCGCTTTACTAGCTTTGTTGGAGGAAAAATGCCGACTTCCATGGTGACGCAAAACCGCTGCGGTACTAAAGCTCCGATCTGGTTGAATGGAGTGCATCCTGCTCCTAATGTGGTGAAATTAGTTCAAGCCTGTGTTAACATATTTGACAGGAGAGGTGGTTGTTTTTACAGCTTTGGAGTAACTGTAAAGAATTGTAATGGGCAATACTTCGTCTATTATCTCCAGCCAACATATTCTTGCTACATTGCCTATTGCGCCGGTAAGGTTCTTAGCTTTTCTAAGTGCTTTTTTAGTTACTTCTTTTATTGCAATAGCTTTGAAAATTTCGCAGTTGTTGTCACATTGTGCTACTCATAAACGCTTAGCAAGCTTTCAACCCTTAAAATTCTCCCATTATTTCGGCACTTGTGGGAAGCACACGTTCCCTTTCAGATTTGTATAATTGCTTTCATAAATGGCTAATGAAGCGTAACTGAAATACCTACCACGACAACTCGCTGCAAGTGGTTATTACGCCAGTAAAATGACAAAAAATGTTGTCTTTTGCTTTTATATGATAAATTTTGTATGGATTAACCAGTTTCTTTACCAGTAGGGGCGCCCATACTATCCCAATTTAGATCGTCAACGACGCATAATTAACTTTTCAAGAGTTGCGTTGTCAAACCAAAACTCAGAAAAATAAACCGAGTACCGTCTAGACTCGCTATCGTGCAACTAAATCCAGGCCAACCGAGTGGTCTACCATATTTTCATTCGGCTTCCACTATAAATTTTACGTTTGCTAATGAGCAGGAACTCAAGCATACTTAAAAGCTTGGCTGAGAAATATTCAACTTCATGTTTTTTAACTCACTTAAAGCAACAATAAAATACAATCACAACGCAATTACTTTCTTGTGAGTTTTGTTAGATGTTTCTCCACTGCCATATAAAGGTTAAATTCACTTAATCTTTGAAATCACATAATTCCACCCAGCCTCAGTTCTCACGGGGAGGTCAGAGCCGCAATAGTGAAAAATTGCTATTTTGAGTTGTAGCAGAAATATGAATTAAATCATGACATTAAATCATAACATAACGGATAGCCTCAACAGGTATGCAACATCGTTCTGTTCCTAAACATTAATGTATGATCACGTGTGAAGTGGATTAAGTAGAAATCAGTAAGATCTGTATAAGGTTTTCTGCAGTCGTTGAGTCAGTATATATTTGCTTTTTTCTTTGACAACGTGATTGAAATCAGGGGTATATTTACAGTACATGTATGTACCATTTACTTGAGTCTATATATATTTTTCTATCTGTCTATCTCTCATCCCTCTATGTTGACATCTATCCATACGTATGCAAGTATGTGTGTTTACATGTGTACGGGTGCATATATGTATTTATATACTAGTTTTCAAAAACGTCGCAACTTGAAAATATGTATCAAATTTATATACGTACCTCTCTTTTTCTCATTAAAATGTAGTAGACGACGCATGAATATTTTACATCGAAGGAACAATACCTTTCTTGTCTTTGTGCGAGGGTGAAAAAAAGAATTTTGGAATTTCGAAGGAGGGCAGCTTGTGTACTTTCTTTATTGAAAAATTGCGCCAAGGATTTATTCGGTCAACACTTTTTTTTTAATTTGATGTAAAAGGAAAATTATATATAATATCTATATTTTCAAATTGCGAAGTTTTTGAAAATTAATACTACTACTATGTAGATTTTCGTTTTGAGATTATTAATATATTTATTTGTTGTCTATTTATTCATTTATTTCATGATATAGGGAATGGGAAGCCATGCCCTTATGGACAAACTGGGACGTCACTGAATACATGCTCAGGTATGCTCTCATTAAAGGAAAACTCTAGCTAATGAGATCTCGGGCCATTCCATGCCGCACCATTTATCCCTAAAATAAAGAATAAAGAAATTTCTTAACAAGTATGCATTTTTAGAAAAGACAAAAAAAAAATCATCCAGGAAGCTCAGAAACAAATCACACTTAAACAGGTAAAGGTAATGGTCACCAAAAATTCAGTATGGCGGAAACTTACATGCCCATCTAGTAGAGATGTTACCTTCTGGTTATTCTTTGATTATGGTTTGGTTATGATTTTTTTTTTAACATGTGAGAACTGTTTGTCTCACTGTACCTTAAATTGACCTACTTGTCTTACAGAAAGGCTACTGCTTTTCTCTTTCTTCACAGCTACACCTGTGAAATTCCCAGGTAACACATACTTGGGAAGACCAAATATAAGTTATGTCGACATGGCTGATCCTGACACAGACAGGGTTAAACTCTATTGCGAAGTGCCTCTTCTAAAGGGAATTGAACTTTGGAAGAATGTGACATACCGTATCCAATGGTATTCGGAAGGAAAGTTAATAGAAGCTGCAGCGCCATTCTGCCTTCCAAGGAGTGGTCAGTTGGAAAATGATGAGTCTTGTCCAGGTTCAGGTCGGAAGGAAATCCGTTCTCAATTAAGCAACTTTGAACCAGGCCAGAGGGTAAGTCATTAACAGTGGTTAATGATTGAGAGAATTTGTCTGAAGCTACAGAATCTCAAACTGGACTAACCAAAAACTAAAATCCTAAATCTTGTAGTTTATCTTATAGATTCACTTGAATTCATGCTTCATTTGTAAAATAGAGATAAAGATAAGTCATATTAAATGACATAAACTGAACAAAAGTTTGCATGATGACTGAATCATCCTCGGAGACCCAGGGGCTCTTCATGCCCTAACTTGAAATCGACCCACAGCCCCTGGGTCTCCGAGGATGTGACTGAATTAGAAGAACCAGAAAATGCAAAAAACAAATGTCACAATTTGTCACACAGGTTTAACTTATTTGGTGTTGTTACCATAGCAACTAATATTACATAACATAACATAACATAATATAACAACATAACATAACATTTATTCAGGAAGCTAGAACGCAAATGTCAAAAATACATCTTGAAAAGGGAAAATCGTGAGGTTAGCCCTGTATAAAAACAATTTCCCTTACTAAAAACATACAAAAGATAAAATTTAAAGGATACAGATTCAATAAAAATTCAATAAATATTCAAATAAATTTTAAGTCTACTCTTAAAAATAGACAGTGATTCGGCGTGGACAATGTATCCTGGCAAGCTATTCCATTTCCCCACAATGCGAATGAAGAAACAATATTTGTAACAATTACAAACCGCTCTTTTCAGGTAAGTTTATAGTCGTGGTTAGCTCTTGTACGCTTATTGGCAAACACAAAGAAATCTGGGAAAGAGAGGTGATCAATACCAAAAACTATCTTATAACATTGAACCAGAGATAGAAATTTTCTCCGCTTTCCTAGTGTTTGCCATTTTAGTAAGCTGCAACGGTGTTCGTAATTCATTTCGCCTCGTTTCTGCCTTAAAGCTAGTGGCGAAGCTCTTCGTTGAACCGTTTCTAGAGCCGTAATATCCTTAATCAAATACGGACTCCAAACAGGAGCCGCATACTCCAGTATGGGCCTGACCAGTGATTTATAGAGCTGCGAAAACATGTACTGGCTATTAGTTCCGATGGACCGCTTTATGATACCTAGTACCATATTTGCCTTGTTTACCGTTGCAGATACATGCATGCCCCAGGACAGGTCAGAAGAGATGGTTACTCCTAGGTCCTTAGTGTTCTCTACCGACCTAAATTGCCCCCCCCCCCCCCAGCGAGTAAATTGGTTTAGTTTTATCCTTTCTATGTGTAATACGCATGACCTCGCATTTATCCGGATTGAAGTGCATTTGCTATTTATTTGCCCATATACTCAATCGATCTAGGTCACTCTGCAGGGCAGGGATATCAACATCTGGCGAACTGATTGTTCGGTAGATTTTAGTATCATCTGCATAAATCTTAACAGTAGATGTCAAATCTGTTGAGATGTCATTTATGTAGATGATAAACAAAATAAGGCCAAGAATTGTTCCTTGGGGCACCCCAGACTTCACTGACGTCCAATCCGAACACTTTCCTCTAATAACAACGCGTTGCATTCTCTTTGTCAAAAAATGTTTAAACCACTGTAGTAAAGGCCCATCTATGGTGTACCTATTCAGCTTAAGCAATAAACGCTCGTGTGGTACACTATCAAAAGCTTTGGACATGTCTAGAAAGATAACGTCAGTAGGTTTAGAACAATTTCTAGCTTTAGCCCAGTCATCAATATTAATTAGCATTTTGTGTTAAAAATGATAGTTGATTGTAAACAGTTATGTTTCCCGTAAACTCCAACCCTAGTTGATAATTCTTCCGTGACTTGTTACTTATTTTTCAAAGACGTCAAAACTAATTGGCATTATCTCTCATTCAATACAATTTGAATAGAATGCCAGCGCAAATGTGTCTTTTTGGTTGTTTTTGTTTGAGGCTTGTTGCCTTGTGAGTATAGCTGAAATGTTCTTAAATTCTTAAATAGACCTTACATGGAGCAGTTTATGCGACTTTTCAAGTTTTCCATGATCCGGCAAGTTAAAAACATTTTGAGATGTTCACGTCATTTTTAGATAATTCTTATACTTATGGCCAGGGGCAAAGTGGATTTTGGGATGACCTTTGCACTCATAAAATCTAAAGAAATAACATAATTCGATAGTTTTTTTCACCCAAATCAAGTTTTCCTGCCAACTGTGGCACCTCGACTTTAAATGAATTTCGCGATACCTTACATTTATGGGTGAGGATTTATCAGGCACACTAAGAAATCAGAAATCATTGTTTTAAATCTTCTTTGCGAAGTGATTTGATTTATGTTGATATGCCATCCCCTTAATCAGTAAATTGAATGGAAGAATCCACTAGTCTTGATACTCTTTAATGCCCTACCAGAGCTAGAGAGAGTGCTGACTGTGCTTTCGAGTGGAATCTG
The DNA here is from genome assembly GCF_964205215.1 of Stylophora pistillata. Taxonomy (NCBI): domain Eukaryota; kingdom Metazoa; phylum Cnidaria; class Anthozoa; order Scleractinia; family Pocilloporidae; genus Stylophora; species Stylophora pistillata. The sequence goes on along the minus strand of NC_142527.1, from coordinate 21,029,110 downwards.
TGATTACATTATGTGCTATACTTAGTTGCTATACACGTAAAACGTGCTTCATTACTAAATACATTTATCAATTAAGTATGACTTAAAACTACAATTCCGTTTCTGGTGATACTTATAATGTAGTACGTAATAATTTGAAGCATGTAAGTTACATCACCTAGCTAAAGTTCACGTGTGAAACACCGTGTAATGAGTTCAATTTTCACAGGGTGTTTATAACTGTGGTTATCAAAATATTTTATTAACAGTTCCTCATTTGTATGGATAATAACCTTTTTTTCACGTGAAAAGCGCGTGAAAGAAACATGGACGGTATTTGGAAATCAGCTAAAACTCTGTTTAGTATTAAATGATGAGGATCGAGAGGACTCAATATTGCCAGCTGGTTTTATTCTCTTTCATTTAAGTGTAGTGAGTATGTTTTCAAAGCAGATCGAATTCCATCTTCACCCTCTTCGATACAGCTGTATTTCAGAGAATGATTGCTTTTGATCACGACACATATGGAGCTTATTACCTACCAACCTTTTCACAGATTATAACTTCAATTTCTCTCCATTCTTAGATGATTTTCATTCCATACACATTCGTGTTTATTATGCTTCTGATATTGAAATGGCTTGTTTCCACTGATTGAATGAACGTAATTTGATTTATTTTTTCATTATGTTAACAGATATCTTGCAATGTTTCTGCGAGGTTTACTAATGTAAATCCCAGTAGCTGGTCAGATCCAATGCACATCACGCAACCATTTTTCGCTGGTATACAGGTAAATAAGCCAACGTTATCTAAATTGCTTCAGGACCATGGTATGTAAGGTCTCGTTAACAATGCATTCAAAATTGGCTGACTTCAATAATTGAAAAGTAATATCTAAAAATTTCCTTTAAAAGTTTGATATCTCACTGAGTTTGTTTGTTTGTTTTTTTTGGGGGGTATTTTTTCTCCATGCTTCACGAATAATCCTTCACAGAACCTTGATAGCTGAAGTGAAGTCTGAAAAGCCAAACGCTGCCAGTGAAAATTGAGTGTGGATCGCTCCGATAAGCTTCCCACGTGAAAAAAACATGATATACGACTCCTGATTGGGCATGAATCGTTTTCATCCCTTATAACAGAATGCGATAGGCGTCGGATGATTGAATCGCGGCTTCTTGAACCAGTTAGAGGATGCAAATTTATTTGGAGCCTTTTCAGTATATTCTAAGTACTGGTTGACCCAAGTAGAATTATGAGGCTTAAAAAAAAAAAAAAAAAACCATGAGATGGCCTAAAGAAATAAATGAGTGAAGTTCAGTAGAACATATTTTACGTATTTTTCAGGTCTATCCCACTACCCTCATCATAAAGGAATGTGACACCCCTAAGACTATCACACTCACTCCAACAATACCAGTGCGCAAAAATTCCAAGGGCTTCTACCTCTTTGTGAAGTTCTTCCTTCCTCCTGGCCTATGGATCATGGGTGAAAAAAACTGTCATATAGAAATGAAAGAAACCAATTCTGTTGCAGTACAGATCGGGGCTACTTGTAATACCCTCCGTGGCAGTAAAAAGCTGAATGTTATCACTCCTAGGTTTACCAACCATAACGATAGTGATTTCTGGGGTTTCTTCGGCTTGCCAACAATCTGGGTAGGTAATCTTTGTACTAATACTCAAGTGTGGATACAACGTGTTCTACTTGTCGTTGAGGGCTCTCTCCAACGTCTAGTTACTTTGTTACTCGGTTTCACGCAAAGAAAAAATTCACTGCCGGTTTCCATATTTTCCTGGGGAAATTTTCACCTATGTTAAGGTCGTTTTCCAAAAGAGAGAACCCATTTTGAGGTACGAACAAAGTACATAAACAGAAACAGAGTGTCCGTGGGCCACATTTTTATCAAATGTGTTAAACAAGTGCCTGAAACAGCAGTGGGACAAGCAGCGATACTTTAGAGATGACAGATGCGGTGCTTCTGCATTTTTTAAGTTCTCCATTAGCTCCCTCTGGGATCGAAGATAAACAGAAATCAAGGAGAGAGCTTAGATCGTCAAAAAAAAAAAAATCAACAAAATATTGACAAACACTGCGGTAATAAGGTATACTGGTTCTTAACACAGGGGTGTGCGATTTTGCTAACTACATTATGCTTTCGTAAATTGCTTGAGAAGTACTACTGAAGTTCTCCTTCAGTAATATAGCAGCTGATTAGGAGCAACTAAAGATTTCCCAAACAACGGATTGGCACTGAAAAAATCATGTGTAAGCTCTACCCCCATCAACCCTTCAAGCTGAGAAACGTTTTCATTCAAGTGAGCACCCCTGCGATATTTATATGTCCGTGTATTACCAAGTTAACCAGAAAAGAAAAAAAAAACTATATGTAAACTACATGAAAGAGGTTGATAGCCCTTTTTAAACTTTTCTTATTGCCTGCGTCATTCAAATTACACCTGTCAAAAACCTTGGCGTAGAAAGCGTACCGTGTAAACAAGGAAACTTTTCAGAGTGCTACCGTCAATCACTATATTTTCCTAGTTGCCATAAAAAGAAGAAATTTATGATTCTAAACAAGTAAAAACATTTTATAACATGATAAAGCCACGTGAAATTTCAGGTGAACACGAGTTGTTTGCATTTTGCTCTTTGGTTTTAATTCGTTTCGTTTGCCTCTCTCATTTCCCTCCCTCCCCTCCCCCGTTACATTTTTTACTGATTATTGATAGGGTGTAAGGTGTCCTGTTAAGGTCACAGGACTACAGTTTAGTCGCTACTATATCAGTTTGATCGTCTTTCAATGACCGAAAAACAATGCTTTTGTCTCCCACGGACCTCAGATAGTACCTCAGCCTTATTTACATAGTTTATTTACATTTAATTATCTGCGCTTTTCAGATTACGGTACAACAGAAAGGCACTGAGATGCGTAAATGCAGATCTGTTACCGATCCTCACTATCTCATGATGGATCCAAGGTGGCAAAATATAGTAATACTAATCTTACTCACCTTCAACGGTGTATCACTATCCTTATAACATTTGGTACGTTCAAACGTACCTAAATGCTAGAATACTAAGATCGACAGTTATTCATAAAGGGCCAAAATAAGCAAAATCTTTCTATAAAGAATTTTTCATGGTTAAAGGTCACTGCTCAACATTGTCACAGAGCACTTTCACAGAGTTAGGACAGCTCGGAATCAATTCTCACTAGCAGAGAAGGCGCGTAGTTGAATATGTGTTTCGCAGATAAACAACACCATGCTAGCTTGGAACGCAGCAGTAGTAGTTTCATGATCCTAAGAAAACAAAATTATGGATAAGCTACCGCCACTGATCATACAGGTAAAGGCTAACACCAACACTTGGAAACGTCAAGTCACCTGTCCACCATGCATGCACCATCATTACAATCAAACCGGAAATCACTGTTATGAGAATCAACACAGAGAGCACCGTATCCCATTAATAAATGCAACACCCCCTACCATAATCAACTCTACTAACATTTTCAGCATCAAAGTCCTTTTCACTCATATTTATCGTCCTTCGTCCAAAAGAAATATCCCCTGTTTTTTTTTCTTTTTGTTCATTTGTTTGTTTGTTTTATTATATTATGTTATTTTTTTTCAATCGTTTTGTAGAGTGGGCTGGAGAGATTTCATGGGTCATGGGGATTTTACTTTGTACAGCAACACGGAAAAAAACTTTGAGGTGACATATATCAAATTTTTACAATTTATGTGCCTATTTGACAAATAGAGAAGCCTTGACTGAGCTCCGTTCTGTAGTAAAGCACGCAGGAAGGGGCTAGACCCCGAAAGAAGTGTAAGGAGAAACACTCGACTACGTCTCTTGTTTCTCCCCACTTCTTGAGTGCTTTAGCCGCTTCCTAAGTGCTTTACTACAAAACAGAGCACAGTCAAGGCTTCTCTATTTGTTTTATAATAAAGAATCCGTTAAATTCCTCATGCATTACTTGCAATTTCCAAAAAACTTTATTTTAAAAGCAAACAACAATGTCGTCAGCATGCTCTATATTCTGACAGAGCACGCTTACAATAAGCCAATCAGAATCCTTGTTAGAATGGGAAACCTAATTTGATTGGATGGATAAGACCAAAGCTGTCAAAATGTCAAATCATCAAAAGCTATCGCGAAGAATCGCAAATCTTACTTAATAATTCGAATGCATAAAAGTGCATTTTTAGCGTACAAAAACCAGTATCTTTAGTAACATGATTAATGAAATCCGGCCGAATTTTGGCCCATGAAAACCTGGACGTTATCAACGTGACAATTTGAAAACGAACTGCTTAAAGCTTGTGGTTGGAACTTGACAAACTGCTGCGCCGTGTTGTTCTGTGAATAAACAACGGTCGAGTTTACAGCAGCGGGAGGATTTTCTGATTTAGTGGCTGGATCAGAGGAACTTGGCTGAGATGGTTCCATTCAATGCACCAGAGAGGATATCTGAACAAGCCCTTAGCTGTTCACTTAATGCACGAGTATTGTAATTCCTCAGGCTAGCCTCACAGCGATGACCAGAGATCACCATTATGTGCCGCGATGGAACTTGCGCGGTGGACCACAGCGTGATTGCAGTGGCTCTGACACTATGGATCGCGTAGATTCTTGAAAGAGACGCTAGTTTAGAAATTTCTTTCATCATGATTTCAATTTTGTTGACCCCCAGAGGCTTGTTGTCGTACCCAACTTTATCTTCAGGTTTCACGGTTCGCTTTGGGTACTGAAAGAGTGCTTTGTAGGCAGGATTTAACTTCTGGAGATAGTTCTTGAGGCACTTGAGGACGTCAGAAAGTGGATCCTCTGATGTTGAATACATCCTGGCCTCCTTTTCTACACTGCTGATGTCTTCAATCCCCCCCTGGATGGTTCTTGGTAGCCTCGTCATGGGTCATTGAAACATAATCCCGTCCGTTGTCGTCTAATAAGAACTGGAAGCTTTGCTTCGTCAACTGTCGTAGACCTTCGCGTCCTCGACGACACCAGTACAAGGTTATATGAAGCCAAATATTCCGCAGAAGGCCTCAAGGATTGTCTCCCCGGATTGTATTTGACGACTTCAACTTTTGGAGGTCTGCTACTGGAATTGCAGGTTTGTGTTTTGTATTTTCTTTGTTCTCGCGCTTGTTTAGCTTTATCTGACTCTGAAGGAGCTTGTTTCACGCTTGGAAATCTGTACCTTTTTAAATGGAGATACCCCTGTTAAATGGCGGGTTGTTGAGGTATCTTTCACTTGCATTTCGCAATCCAAGAAGGGTTGACCTTGAATACAATGCACCGTCTTTTGTTCGTGTTTCTGCGTAAAAGTAGCGGAGTTTTAGGTCAAGCTCTTAGTTGTTCATCTCGTGGAGGTTCTTGGCAACTTTTCTTTCACTACACCAAGCTATTAAAATACGGTAACGAAAAAAAAAGATTTTTATTTGTAATTTGGTGTTCATTTTCGAGAGAAAGGTATAGTTGTTGGTTAGAAACGTGTGTGTGCTAGCCAATTTTAAAATTATCCACTTTCCTTGATTGTTTTTTTTTTTGGCAAGAAAATGTAGCAAATGTGCGTCCACTCTATTCGAGGTTTTCCTATTGTATTTATTATATTTTTGCAACGAAAAAACTCACCTTCAAAAACTCGGATAGCCCATTTGGTGAATTGTTTGGTTTTCTTTGTTTCTGCTCTTGTAATTATGTCGTCTATTGCGGCACTTTACATATCTTTTAATCTTTGCCTGTTTAAGTTGCCGCCGCGCTCATTGTTTTCATAATTAACTTCGTTGGAAACCTCACTTTCAGTTAACGGGTAGATCACATTGTCATTGACAATATCCTCTAAATCGATCGACGCTAAAAGCTCGTTTTCTCTTTCGTCTTCCAGGTCGTGGAGGACTTCTGGGTCGAATAAAACCCGAGAGAAAAATTCGGGATTTTGTCCGCCATGTTACAAGTTGGCAGATGGCGTGACATCTTCAACTCCATGTTCTATACTCCCATAGAGCACGCCCTTTCAACCATTGACAGCCCACGTGATATCCGAACTTTATTATAATTATATATCATTAGCATAGAAATTTTGAGTGAAAGAAATTCTGGAGGCCACATTTCAATGATTTTTTTAGTATCAAGAGAGTGATGAATTGCAATTGGCTGCGGAAAGTTTAGACAGGGAAACAAGAAAGAGTGGACGAAAGGAGCAAGTGTAGCCACTTCAATGCCTTCCAAACTTCGTAAAGTCTTCATGTTTCGAGAAATGAAAGCTGTGATGAATGCAAGCGTTTGTAATGTGAATTGGAATTAATTGAATTTACTATCACGATATATAAATATCATAATTTGAAATAATCAAGAGGAGTAATTAAGAGGAGTGTTCAAGGAGTAATAAAGAAGAATAAGGAGTAATTATTCAATCTTTGATTAGTACAACGAGTGCCATATAATGCCAAATGTTTAATCGACAGATTTTTTTTCTTTGAATCAAAATCTTTGTTACCTTGCTTACCTACTTATTCTCAGAACGGATTTTATTATGATTTTTCTTTAATGCATTGTTTCATCAAGGACTAAGATAATTGGCCAACTTTTATCGTTATATTTACGCTAATACTCAATTGGATAGTATCATTTATTTATTTGAAACTAGGCTTTGTTGTTTGCAAAGGAAGTGAATGATTTTAAATACTGTCAAACATATTGAAAAATAATTCTCGAGGAAGCGATCACATTACTCCAAATTTACTGGTGATTTACCTTTTTGCAGGTGCAGACAAGACAGTGGGCCTGCAACAATGCCAACAGTGTAACTTGTAACTGCGGAGTTATATTGCGAGATCATAATGACCTCATTAAGTTTAGCTGTTGCAACCCAAGTTTTACCAGAGATGACTCCACGCCAATAGAGGTTACCATACCTCGGAGCAAATGCCTAGCCCCAGGAATATCTTTAAAACAGCTTATCAAGGGTTTTAACAGCAAGTACGAGGTGAGTCCTTTGAAGGTTTCCTAACCAATTAGATACGGAGAGAACGGATTTCGTCGTAAAGCTAAAATTGTTGTCGTTAGAGGGGAACACTAGGAATAGTTTTAATGATGCATTATAAGTATTATAGTATTAATATTATCAGATACAATGAAATATATGAAGTTCATATAGTTTGAACTGCGGTATTAGATACATATGATACAAGATCCTCGCAGTAGATAGCGCTATTTAAGCAATGGCGAAAATCAGACCTGAAAAAAATCAGGCCTGTACGGGATTCGAACCACTGACCTCTGTGATACTAGTGCAGCGCTCTACCAATTGAGCTAACAAGCCAACTGGGAGCAGGCAGTTGAGTTGATTCGTAATAAACCCGTGAAAGTGATAAATCAGATACAATGAGTATTAAGTACAAGTATTAATACTATCACTAGTACATGTACATGTATTATTAAACCCACTTCCAGGATTGCTATACACATCATCATTGTTGCCATTACAACTGTTATTGTTACATTTATTACTTAACAATTAACTATTATTTACCGAAGTGGAGGTGGTTAGTGGTGGATATTTACCGAGCCGCGAAGCGGTGAGGTAAATATCCACCGCTAACCACCGACACTGAGGTGAGTAGTTGTTTTAGTATATACTAAAACAGTGAGATAATATACACCTCTGTCGTTAATTTGAGTGATTTCTTCCCGAGTTGCTCGGAGGTAAATATCAAAAGATATTCGGAATTTTAACTAGCCAATCAGAGCGCGCCTTCAACGCTATCCACTGTTTTATTATATACTAATCAATGTTTTCATCAGCATCATTAACACTATTGTCATATATTCATCACAACATGTCTCTCCTAGTTAAAAAATTGGATGGAATTTTTTTAGTGCCCCATCTCAACTAATGATTAAACCTTCTTTAAAATGTCAGGTTGTATTTCCCACTGGAATAAAGGTTGAGCTAGAGAGAAATTATTGGGGCATAGATGTCACTATCTACGCTCCACTTGCGGAAAACCGAGCTAACGAGGACGGATTATGTAACTATTCGACAACGAATGGTGATATAAATACATTCGGAAACAGTCAAAGGTACGAATATCTTGTACAATCACAGTTCGCCTTTTGATGAGAAACATTTCTCATAATTTAAGGAAAACACAGTTTAAAGACGTTCGCTCGCGAAATTCACTTAGTTTTCATTAACTTTCATATTTATGGAAAAATATCATAATTGTTAAATTTGCAGGCCTTATACAACTGAGGAATAAAAAAGGAATAATTATCTAGTGAATATGAGTACATAATGATAATCGGCAATGATTTGTAGATAGTGAGGTAAACATTTTCGAACATTTAACAACCATTTACCTCGGTGTCAGTAAATCGTGGTGGATATTTACCAAGCCGTGAAGCATGATTTGAACTCATTTAATTCTGCTACGATTACAATATTTTTGGTCACCAAGCACTCGAGCTCACGCAGTGCTCGGATGTGAATAACAGAGAGTACGCAGAGTATGAGTGGCCAATCAGAACGCGCTTTCAACCCAGTCCTCTGTTTCTATCTATTACCTACTCACTTCATTTAACCCTCCTTATCTAATTGACATTAGTAAGTCATTTGGATATCATTTGAAGATTACTTCTTTAGTACTATTATCACCGTGATCATACAGGAAATTTTATTTAATTTCAATCCTCCGACGATTGGAGCAGGCGCATACCTTTTACAGGTTTTAATGAAGTACAATTTAGGGAGTATTCACGCTCAAACACGATTAATTAAGATGTCACGACAAGTCTAAGGCATTTGATTGGGCTGTCTGACTCACTGGAAACTTTTAAAAAAACGCATAAAACAAGTTAATTTTAATAGCGTACTGGACATCGAATGTAAAGACTGCTTCTTGTGTAATAATTGACTAATCATTTTAAACATTTAAATACACAAACATAAATATAAATTTCATATCTTATAATTTTTAAAGTAGTTAGTACTAGGTAGTTAGGTGTCCCCAATTAGCGTACGTGGTACGCTAGAGATTTTGACACGGAAATAAAGTTCTTATTTTATCTTATGTTACGACATCCTGAAATCTCGTTACCATTTTATTGTGTCAGCTTGTGTAAATTGTGAAAGAAACTCCTCGATGGAGCATTCGATAGGTTCGAAAATTCAACTGATCTTTTAACCCGATTTCTAAATAGCATTTGCTCTGTAATTAACTCATGAAATTGTATTACTTTTGTCCATAATGTTCGCTTAATAAAAGATATTATATATACAGGGCTAAAGGATTAAGAAAAAATTATTAAAATGTTTAAACCAAACGTTTTCGGCTGTTTGCCTTCATCAGTGCAGCGCCACATCAATTGAGCTAACAAGCCAACTGATGATGGCAAACAGCCGAAAACGTCTGGTTTAAACATTTTAATAATTTTTACTTAATCTTTTAGCCTTGTATATATAACATCTTGTATTACTTTTGTTGAGTAAGTTACAAGTTCTTGTTTTTCTTTTTTTGTCTTTTTATTGCTTTTCTTTTTATCTTATCATCAATTATGAATAGATATTTGTGCACGATCCTCGCAGTAAAGAGCACTCTTTAAGCAATAGTGAAAATCAGACCTGAAAAAATCAGGCCTGTACGGGTTTCTAACCCCTGACCTCTGCGATACTAGTGCAGCGCTCTACTAATTGAGCTAACAAGCCAACTGGGAGCAGGTCATCAAATTAGTCCGACATAAACCCATAACATGTTATATCATACACAACGAATATGTGAAATTTGATAATCTGTTCCCAGTTGGCTTTTTAGCTCAATTGGTAGAGCGCTGCACTAGTATCGCAGAGGTCAGTAGTTCGAATCCCGTACAGGCCTAAATTTTTTCAGGTCTGATTTTCACTATTGCTTAAATAGTGCTCTTTACTGCGAGGATTATGCACAACTACGTTTCTATAACTACAGTTCAGATATATGAATTTCATATCTTCGTTGTGTATAATTATGAATAGCTCTGTAATACCAAAATGCAACCCATGTACCGTTTTTGTTACAGAAAATTTCCAAGTTACTTCCATAAACTTCCAGACACGATCAACCAAAACAGTGATGAAGTGACGTTTGAAAAGGCTTGTGCTTGCAGCGAAGAAATAGACCAAGGAAGAACAGCTGATTGTCATGATGGAATACCTGTCTTTTTCCCGGGCCCCCCAACCAAACAGAGGCTTAATAGAATACTAATGTGCAACAGGAATGTTAAGAGAGACATAACAAATTCAGATGACCTAACAGAGGAGGATTTTGAGTTGTTCAGAAAACTTGATTATCCAGAACTTCATAAGCGACAAAAACGATCGATAACTCAAATTTCAAAGGAAAATGCGACGCGATATTGCAAGGAAAAACTAGCAGATACAACCGTGGGAAAGCTGTGTGCCAAGTTAGGAACAAATATACAAGCACTAGTTAATGTTTGCTCGGCTGATATCGAGGTAAGTTTCAAACACTCTAATTATGATCACAAGGTAGGGCCGGCTTAAGAGCGAATATTTGAATTGACCGAGTGAAAATCGAAAAATGTGGCACATGATGGAAAAATTGAGAACCTTTATATTTTTCCCAAAGATACCTCATAGTGAACTTAGAAACGTGGTAAGGTTTTTTTTCCCCAGACTTCCTTCTTTATCCTAGAAAATTCCCGAAAACTGAAACGAGCGTCGATAGCCGTAAAATGGCGGAAATCAGTGCCCCGAGTAGAGGCAAATGAACTTTGCTCATGAAAGCGCAAAAGAAAGGAAGTTCGTATCAATTTGACAAATTTTTGTAGGAGGGACCGAGTTATGACTTAAGTCTAAAATGGGACCGCTTCATTTAATTTTGAAATCACGGAACACTTTCAAAAATCGTTTTTAAAAATCTGGAATTCCAAGCACATTTTAGGAGTTAGCACCGTGGTCGATCAGGAAAACAATACAGTAAGCGAGCCTTGCATAGCTAAACACGGCAGATTGGTTTTATCTCTGCTTTCGTTTCAAATTCATTTCCCATGGCGGAATTGTTTACAATAACACATTCCTTAAGCCAGCGGAGGGCGTCTCTTTTTATTTGGGTATTCGAACACCTAAAAGTCCTAAGAAAGTTCTGGAGTAGACTTGAGCTGTATTGTGGACTTGAAAGAGGACAATTAAATCATTTATAATGGCAGGCCAAATTTTCTTTGCCGAAGACGTTAAAGACGGGAAGCAATCTGTGTGTCGATGTGACACACACGCATTTGTCACGCAAGACTGAAATTATTTCCATCTTGTTCCCATCTTGTTCCCATCTTGTAATTCTACGGCCACGAATATCGATGAATAGCGTTTTTTAACAAATTTGTTTATTTGATAATATTTCTTATCAGTTAGTCATTCATGTGAAACTTATTAACTTAGCAGCGGGGATCTCATGTAGAGTTGAATGTAATAGTGACTTTACCTGGAAGAGCTAATAGCAGAACAAAAAAAAAAAAAAACAAATAGCTGCAGAAAAAAGATAAGGGAAAGGATCAAAGGTCAGAGTAAAGGCGAAAGATAGGCAAAGTACGAAATCATATATTGGAATAGGAGAAGAATACCAAGTATGGAGCTGGATGAAATAGATAGGGTGGATTCTTAGACTTGAGGATAAATGTATGATAAATAATGTGCCATTTGAAATCAATACTACAAACAAAGAATCTTAGCTGAGTTAAGAACGTTGTTCCCAAATTGAAAGTTCTGGTTACAAAACTCACGGAAATTGGTTGGGCTGGAAACTGTTCTCAAATTAAAACAGCTAAGTCGAGAAAAAGGTAATTCTTTTGATATTTCAGCCAATACTATTTTAGCTAATGTCGTGCCGTAAAGTCATTTCTGAACACCTCATGACTGTCGGCAATACCGATGTTCAGGCCGAAATAGATTTAATTTTAGATCGAGCGCCAATTCTTAACACACTTCCAGCAATCAGTCTAGATCACCAGTTCCGGGCATCACTGCTTTTTAGGCGTTGGATAAAGGAGAGGGTCACAAAGATGCCGTGCATTCTAGAAGAGTTATCCAGGCATGCTAAAGGAAAAACGCGTCTTATCGCAGAATTAGTAAGGCACTTTTGAGAACAATTCTCTAGCTAACCATTTTTGCAGGTTTTTTATTGTTATCATTTCAAGGAGGATTTCCAAAATGCTGCAAAGCGTCGGTCTAGTCAAACTGCCAAAATGGCGCGGCATGTTGTTCCGGATTTTCTTTAAACTTGTGGTTTGCTCGCAGAGACTTAGTGTGTCAGCCTTCTTAATTACAGAGGCTGTGGAAAGGAAGACACATGAGCAGTTGCCGCAAAGAATTACTTCTTATTAACCAAGCGCGAGGGCCGTATTGAGGATTATTGGCCCAAATCGTGGTAGTATGGAGCGAGCGCAGCGAGGTCTGTACAAAAATACCGAGGGCCAATGTTTCCCAATATACCTCAAGCAAGCGATGTTACTAAGTATTTTATCATGGCGTTCGGGAAAACTTCTTAACTTTTAATTTCTCGGCTTTCGCGAACAAAAATATACGGCTTATGACCGCTTCCGTGGAAATGGTCCGTATGGAAAAATCCAGACCAGGTAAGAACTAATCAGAACGGCTCGGATTTACCTCAAGACTGTCCTGCCATATAGTAAGTTGTTAGAACCTTGAAGCTCGAGATATTTTCCTTAATAATTTGGAAATATATACAAAGTTGAAATGGTAAATTGGCCACCGTAACGATTACAAAAGCTGACGTTTCGAGCGTTAGCCCTTCGTCGGAGCGAATAGAGGAATTTTGGGCTGTGTGTGCTTTTAAAGGAAGAAAATGGAGCTACGTTATTGGTGGGAACATGGCAACGAGAAAAACATGAATAAATTAGTGGAATGAAAAGCGTTCATTGATCTCTGTGGGATTTAGACTGCCTGTTTGAAGGATGAGCTTTTGTTCAAGATTTTTTCGGCTTTTCGTGCCACCTAAGCGCAAGGAAAGACCGCAGATTGCCATATGTTGCTTAGAATGATTAGGTAAATTAAAATGTCTAGCGACTGGTTTCGATGTGTCCTTGTCATTCCTTTCCACGTCTCGAAGGTGTTCTCGGAATCGGTCACCTAGTCTTCTGCCTGTTTCGCCTATGTATATCTTTTTGCAATAAGTGCAAGTTATGCAATAGATTACATTGGCGGAGGTGCACGTGAAGTGATCGGTGATCTTAATGGATCGTTTAGGTCCCAATATTTTGTCAGTGTTGTGAATGAAAGGACACGTTTTGCATCGTGCACGAGCGCATTTAAAAGTGCCTGTTTGGTCATTACTCTAAAAAGAACTTCTGACCAAACAATTGCCTATGTTTTTGTCGCGTTTGAATGAAATGAGCTGAGGCTGCGAAAAGATAGTGCTTGTCTCTGGATCGTTTTGAAGTAATTTCATGTTTTTAAGAATGATGGATTTAACTGAGTGGTTGTGAGGGTGAAACGTGAGAGGGAACGGAATGCGGTCGGAATCTTCCTTATGCGACGTTTGTAGCGCTGAATGTCGATCAATAAGTTGAGCTCCATTTTCTGCCTTTAAAAGCACACACAACCCACAATTCCTCTATTCGCTCCGACGAAGGGCTAACGCTCGAAACGTCAGCTTTTGTAATCGTTACGGTGGCCAATTTACCATTTCAACTTTGTTGATATATCCAAATTATTTCGTTACTCCGACCGACGCAGCCCCAAACAGTTTCTTTCGAAACTATCAGCCTTTATTTTCCTTAATAGTTTATTTTCTCCCCGAGCTTTTTTGTTTGAAAATACATGTCTTTGCAACTTTTTACCTCGTGCTTGCGTTTTTCTGCTAGAAATTTATTGTGGAGAAAGTCACGCCTGATGACAAGTTTGTTTTATTTTAATAGGTGTGGTCGTTAACTCATCGAATAAGTTTTGCTTAGCGTACTGATTGAAATTCCTTTTTTTTAGATTTTGACGTTCAAAAAATGTTGAATTGGTGTCAGTGATGTTATACACCGATTAATGGCAGCTTCAACATCTGAGGCAACCCACGGGCTTTTGACTGTCGTCCTTTGAACCTTACCAGGGTTGGGTAGGGAATTTGAACTGGAAGCGTTAAGTCTTTCCAGCGGAATGCTGGTGGTTTTTCTTTTAATATGGAGGCTCTTAAAGCGAATGGCTCAGAATATAGGGGCTATTAGGTCTAGGTTTTGGAACTTGAATAGTCAAATCAATTGCAGGCCGGGCCTTTTACGAAAGATGTGACAGTGAAATGACGGTCTCAGGGGAAAGATGGCTTTCACTGCTAACGGTTACATTTTTTGGCCATTTTACATGGCAATGCTAATTTTTTTTTTTTTACGGTAGCATTTTTTTTAGGACTCACGGTTAAAATTTGTCAATGTTGACGCCTAACGACTAATTTCTGCCGTTTTACGGATAATAGTTATTTCATTGAGAACCGCTGAGATCTAGCACCTGGGTAGAACATTTGAACATTATTTTGGCCAATGGGGGGCTGGAACCAATCTTCAAAAGTTAGAATTCCTGAAGGGAAGCGATGTTGAAGATTTGAATTGATTAATGCATCATTTTTGCTTTTAGCATAATACTTTCAGTATCCCTCTACCTAAGGATGTCATCTCATGTGTTTGATAATAATCACCGAGAATAATGCCACAGTGTCTTCTTTCGCTAGTGAGCGAGTCTAATGATTTTCCATTAAAAATAATTAACATATGGCTTTTAACCGGGCGTGGTGGTGGGGGGCGAGTCCTCCTAAAGTTGTATCTCTGCTTTGCAGCGAAACACTCTTCTATGGTAACGTATTCAATATTTATCTAATTAACAAGTTTTTTAAAAGTGTTATTCTCGTGTTCCCAAAAAAACACAAAAAGGGAACAATCTAGTGTGTTTTTGAGATTGTAAATATTTCGACCTTGCGTGACAAACGCTTAAGTATGTTGAAGTCATAGAAGTATCAGATTGCTTCCCATCTTGAGCGTCTTCGGCTAAGAATATTTGACCTACCGTTATAGATGATTTAATTGTCCCCTTTCAAGTTCACAATACAGCTCACGTTTACCCCAGAATTTCATAGGACTTATAGGCGTTTTTCCCAAAGAAAAACAGACGCCCTCCGCTATCTTAAGGAATGTGTTTTTGTAAACAATTCCGCCATGGGAAATGGATGAGAATTTGAAACGAAAGCAGGGATAAAAACCAATCTGCCGTGTTTAGCTATGCAAGGCTAGCTTACTGTATTGTTTTCCTGATCGACCACGGTGCTAACTTCTAAAAATGTGCTTGGAGTTCCAGATTTAACCACGGGGTACCTAATTAGATTATGTCGTGACGTAAATGGCGATGTTGCAATTTTCACAAAATTCAGTCTGGTTTTTCCGTGCGGAAATAAAAAGCCCCAAATTAATTTTTATATTCTCGAAAACGACACTATTTCCACTTATCATGAGCTTAACCTGAACCGATTCTGAGTGACACCGCATGGTGAAAATGATAATTGAAAATGTGTTACAAAATGCGATGTTTAGATTTTGAAATATTGGTGATTTTTAAAAGCGTTCCGTGATGTCCAAATTAAATGAAACGGTCACGTTTTAGACTTAAGCCATACCTCGATCCCTCCTATACAAATTCGTCAAATTCATACGAGCTTGCTTTCTTTTGCGCTTTCATGAGCAAAGTTCATTTGCCTCTACTCGGGGCACTGATTTCTGCCATTTTACGGCTACCGACGCTCGTTTCAGTTTTCGTGAATTTTCTAGGATAAAGAAGCAAGTGTGGGAAAAAAGAAGAAAACCTTACCACGTTTCTAAGTTCGCTATAGGGCATCTCTGACTGAAATATGAGGATAGTCATTTTTCGGTCGATGTGCCACCTCTCACGTGGTCTTGAAAAAAGTCGCTCTTAAGAGCCACTGACCATAAATATCGAGAAACCACCGACGGTTGCAAATTTTTTTAATGAATTCTACTTTTCCTAAAGGACCCTTTTCATGTAATTGGTACGTTCTTGGCCAAGATGAAAGACTTGCCTTGTACTCTTGCATGACAGCGGTTCGACGGATCGCATTACATTTTTGTCATTTTAGCCCGCAGTCTCTTCAAGCTGGATGCACTTTGAATCCACAGCGATAGAGCTTCAAGATGATGTATACTTTGATTTGTAAATATATCATACCAGACGTTTTTAGAGGCCTTTAAATGGGCCGTGACAGCAACGGTTCGCATTGCATTTTTTGACAAAATAGCCTAAACTCTTTTCAACCGGGACACACCTCCTATGGTGGGCCAAGATAGAGAATTAAAGATATAAATATATAGAGACAAAGCTTTACTATGATGTATATTATGATCGGGAGATGTGTGGCAGACCTCTCGGAAGCCACTCAAGTTGACCTTTTTTTTACCTCTACGAAAAAGACGCGAAGTACTTTATTTCAAAGGGTCACTATTCAGACTTAAAGATAGCAACATAACAAGAAATTTACATTTTCAAAGAGATAAAAAGATAATCGGCTAGCATACAAAATTTTAAAGCGAGGTTGCATCGTGTTGTGGTGTACGAAGTTGCCGAGGTTGTAAAGTTTTTCATCGCTTTACAGAGGGGAGGGGCAGCGGCCATCTAGGCGTATTTTGAACTTTTCGCTATTTTCGGAGGAAAAAAGTGCGATAGAACTTTTTGATATCATTTTTGAAAAAGATTCATCAAAAGAGTCTTTTAGGAGAAATAAATTGAGTTACGAAATCTTACAACTGGCAGCGAATTCTCGATATTTATTGTCTCTTAAATCTCCGGGGAAGGAACAGTAATACTTGAACTCTGCTCATTCAGGGGTTATAGTCTTAAAAGAAGCCATTCTCGGTGACTGTGACCGACATTCTAAAGAGCTAGTGTATCAGGGTGATGATATTCAACAGACAAACACCCTCTCACTCAACGATACAAGTTAATCTCTAAGGAGGGGCTGTTCCGACATGGAAATCCTGTTTAAAAGACTATGAGAGCAAACATAAGAGTCTTGCAGTGCAAATAGAATCGTTAAGTACGCTCATTGTTCTTTACGTTTAGGTATGATATTGATCACATAACTAAGCCTGCTACAGGAGAGGCCGTTACAAAGCTGTTTTCGTTAAATGAAATATTACAGATGTTTACGGAGAGAATCATACGACCAACTGACACTCTAGACTTCCGAGCGTAATGACATAAATGAACGCGCTGACAGTTAAACTAACGAAAAAATTATTAAAAAAATGATTAAAACAAAAAAAATTGTTAAATCTGGGTGCACATTTGCTCCCTGGGTGTTTTTAACTTTTAAGTCCTGCCATTTGAATTTTTTTTTTTTTTTTTTGAAAGTCTTACATATACTAACTGCTTTTTGCATTTCCTTTCTTTAATTAGTAAAATTTGTGTTTATCCAACTTTTTGTAGTACACTGGTGACATTTCTTTTGCCATCGGAGCTGTTTCCCTTTTATTGAGTGAATGCTACGACGAGGCAGTCCGAAACATGACATTTAACGCAACTGGCATGGCTGAGGTGGAAATGCCTACAATAGTAAACGAGATCGCGAACATCATGTGCCCTAATGACTGTGCATTTAATGGAAAATGTATCAACGGATCGTGTCTTTGTGATGGAGGATATACAGCTGATGATTGTTCAATATCACTTTACCAAAAGCCTTCTATAAAGCGGTTAGTTCACACAGTATTTATCTGATACAAATTGATTCTGAGAGGGAGCCCAAATGTATACAGTTTCTTCGTTCCTCGGCACTCCTTAAAAAATTAGAACATGTTGAGTAGTGCTAGAGAAAAAAGAATCAGAGCCCCAGTCAGTCTGGTTTCTTGTGTCACTGAATTGGTTTCACTTGCACTTCACGAAGCGATCTTCAGCTGGGTTTGAAACAGAGTTTTTGGCTACCGTTTCCGTGTGGCCCCGGCCGAGTTACCCAATGGAATGGAATTACAGAAAACTAGTGAAGCTTTCCTCATCCCCCTTCGCACCCCCCTACCTTCCTTTCAACTTCCATCCAGGTGAAAAAAAAAAGTGAGAGAAATAAAGCTCCAGCTTAATGTGTAACATTGTCTTAAATTTTGATATTTGCAGTCTTCAAACCGATGGTTTATGTGATAGGCGACAAAGAGCATGTAAGAGGGCAACCGTTTTGGGGACTCAGTTTTTGAATTCTACAAACCTGACCTGTCATATAAGTGAATTTCAGGTAATTAAATGGATTACATTGCTGTTCGTACTGTTCGGAAAGCGTTATATGATCAGTTAGCTTTCTTTTCTTTGTTTCAATTTCCTCTTTTTGCCAAAGAAGGATTTTTTTTGAAGTAAGGAAATATTTAATATTCATTGAATGAACTTATTATATATTTGATGTTGTACCGCTCATGTTTATCTTTCATTCACCATGTAAGTAATATTTTTTAAAATTTTCGATAGGACTGTTTTTTAGTTTAGGCATTGAATAATCAAACAGTTTTTCTATTGACTCTGAAAGCTACTTTCCTCTCTTGATAATTGCAAGATATTATATTTTTTAATGAAACTGTCTTCCCAATTTCCTCCTTTTCTGGTTTCTTTCTTTCTTCTTTGTTCTTTCTTCAGATTTGGAACAGTTCATGGGTGCCAAATGATGCTGAGGTTAAATATCCAGCGATGATGACGGATCTTGTTCTAGTGGAG
This sequence comes from Stylophora pistillata, assembly GCF_964205215.1. Taxonomy (NCBI): domain Eukaryota; kingdom Metazoa; phylum Cnidaria; class Anthozoa; order Scleractinia; family Pocilloporidae; genus Stylophora; species Stylophora pistillata. The sequence goes on along the minus strand of NC_142527.1, from coordinate 21,010,370 downwards.
TGCTTTTTACCAGATTCACCAGTGATGACTAGACAATACGATGAAAATGTACAAGGAACACCGGCGGCTGGACTGATGGTTTCTGTGTCAAACAATGGCTTCTCTCAAAGCGACCAGAAACTTAAGTTCATATCCTATGACTCTGTTTGTTTGGAGTGTAATATTTCAACAGGATGCTTCCTGAAGGCAAGTACATATCTCTGTATTGATTTGCTACTTGCATAATTATTGTTAACTTTTCCCCTTTAGTTTCTATCTCACCTATTTAGTCCTGAGCGACGTTGACTTAAAATACTCGATGCCAGTGGACCGCATGACCGGTAGCTTTGTTTTGTTTTGTTTTTCTTTCTCTTCTTTCGATAGAATAATTCTTGCCTAATCAACAACTATTGCTTCGCATCTAATGAGGCAAACCCAAAGGACTGGTGTAGGCAATGCCTGCCTCATATTGATCCAAGCTCTTGGAGTAAGCGACAAGGTAATCTAGCAATGAAAGCTGTTTTAGTTCTTGATAGTCTGCTTATGAGACATAAAACGATTGTTCGAGTCCTTGTTTAAAAAGTGTGCCATTATCTATGATTTTGTAGTCTCTTGGTACCTTCTCATTTTTTTTTTTTTTCTCATTTGTGTTATTTTTTCTTTTGGTATCAACTTGAAGAGTTCATACAATGCCACTTATATGACGTAAACACAACAACTGGAGGGATTTTATTCATCAGCATCCTCCCCTCCTTGAACGTTGACCGCACCCATGACATAAGTGTATTTTAAGAGGACATGAGTGATAGTGATGGAATGTGGCAATATTCACATTCATATAATATTTTGCAGTAGGCATGGATTTCAACCACTTTGTCCATAAGCGGCCTAAGATGATCTAATAGGCGGCTTTGCCCGATAAGGGGCTGTGCAGGTCCCTTTTCCTCATTGGGGATCTGGAGGCAAGCTCCCCCAATAAACAACCGAAATACGAAAGCTCGGAAATGTGAATTCTAGATTCAGTTTCTTATCATAAAAAAAGTACTGTTCATAAGAATCTTTTTCGAAACATACGTAATTAGCCTTTCATTCCTAGCCAGTCAGAATGTTGTGTTCGTGGATAATTATAAAAGCGGAAAGGTGTAAGTCAATGGTTTCCAAGAGGGCTCTTAATTTAAGAACCCTTGCCTGCTGGCTCGTAACTTATTCGTGTGAAGCCCACTCGAAACCCAAACACGAGAGCCTGCTAACAGGCACACGGCGGGAAGGGCCGGTAACCTGCTATTATTGAAACCTCTGAATTATAGGTACATCTACATCAATTACAAAACAGCCTCAAACTTTATTTTATATATTTAGTCAACCACCCACCCCATTTCACACCTAAGACCGACTACTATGCACTTTATGGAGAGACGCTTGAGCTGCTAATCGGAGTATCGGATCCTGAAGGTATGCCAGTAACCATCTCCAGTTTGGAAGGCACTCCCAAAGAAGCGAGGATACAGAACAATATCTTATTTTGGAACGTCACGACGAATAAAACCACTCCATTCTACTTTGAAGCCACCGACAGTTGTCAAGCTTCTTCTACATTGAACATCACTATTACCATCAATGTCTGTCCATGTAAAAACAAAGGTGTATGTGTGCCTCAGATGCCCAGAGGAAGTGGTGTTTATACATGTGACTGTGCCGGTGGATATGCGGGGCAGTATTGCGAGACAGAGATTGATGAATGTCGGTCTTATCCCTGTTTACGAGGTAATCTCATTTGTTGGTAACTGTAACAATAGCCTACTACTGCGATCCTTAATCAAACGAATAGCAATTTCGGATCTAACGGCCTTGGAGGAAATTTCGTAGAGATCAAATTAATAAGATTGGACAGAATTAATCAAAAGTCGGTCAGCCGTTTCTTAAATGACTGTGTAGTGTGCTTTGCCGAGTGAAAGAGCTTTTCTTTCCCACAACCAACTATTAACTCATATGCTACAATCATGACTCCAGGACTGAACAAGGTTATAATGAATGTGATAATGACCTATAGGCCAGTGCATCGATGGAATTAACAACTACTCCTGTATCTGTGATGATGGGTTTGATGGAAGAAATTGCGATAACGATATCAATTATTGCCAGTCATCTCCTTGTATTCACGGTAAGTTCTTTTATTGGAACACTGAAAGTCATTGTTCTATTCATATCTAAATTCGTATCCGTACTCATCTTTTGAATACTAACTCCAAACAAAGGTTACTTTCATTGTTTTTAACAATGAAAGTAAATGCACTGCTTAATGACAACGGTGAATGGCTTTATTGAAGTCTTATCTTCCCTTATAAGAATGTTTTTTGTTCTTGGCTCCAATGGATATGCAAACAAGCTTTGTTTACAGCAGCAGTCTCTGAGTGGGACCACTTGCAGTCCACAATTCCCTCTTGAAATTACAAATTTTCGCAAAGGGTAATTAAAACACCTATCAAAAACTAAAAGAAACGATTTGATCAGGAAGGTGGTGGGTAACGATGAGGTCTGGGACCGAGAAACGATGATCACATCTTGCAAAGCGGTCAATTCACAGGCTTGTTAGGGGGCTCCCTAAGCCACGCAGGCCGCTCAAATCTTTGCGTCCGAAATTGGTCTTACAAATAACTCCTACCGTGGTTTTTCTACAAAGGTTTGAAGTTCCATGCTAATAATCTGTATGTTATGGATGAGCTCTTTTCTTTGGCCTGTTTGTCGATTTTGCTTTAGCGAAGCCGTTTGAGGATGCGTGGAACTTTAAGACAAATCTGAGCTAAGTGAAAAGTGCCTTCGTCGAGTTGAGTTGCAGCTCAAAATTCCAAACTGCAATAAAATAGTACAAAAAATTCCACGAAGTTCGCTTGCCGTCCACATAAATGAATGAATTGTAAAGGAAAATAATTCTAACTAACTTCATCTACCTTGGCTAGTTATTTAAGTGGTGGAAAGATTTAGTTGCCGCCATTCTTTCTGTCATTTTTAAACAATTAAGGTTTCCGCCACATTGTTGACGATTGCACACATGGGTCAAAGTCAGCATTACGAACGTCGCCTGGTGTCCAGACAAGTTGAAAATATCTAATTCCTTCAGTCAAAATGATAACTAAACTACACTTTGCCACTGAACTGAATTGACGAAAACACGAAACCGCGCTGCCTGACTGACCTGAAAGTGGGGCTAAACTGCTTCAGAACATATAAAATTAGTACTCAGTGTACCTTTTGAGCAGATTTAGTAAATGGAGGGACGCGATCAGCAAAATTGAAACTTTTCGGCTAACTGTGAGTGTTAATTGTGGTGGAACGATTTATATCGTCGCCGGAATATCGTATTTATCCGTTAGCAAAGAGTTGCATGGACATAATTTCCAAAAGAGTATTCTGTTTCTGAAAATCCTTGAAATTCTTTATTTACCTAATCAGTTTTGCGAGCATCACAATACCTAAAATGTCGCTGCAGAAGTCAGCCAAACCGACAGCGACAAAGTTAACAAATTATTGATGCCGGCCTGATGGTCGTTACAAAACGGAAAGCGTCTACGAATCCTTAAAAATGAACACCCAGTCAAAGTACCTCATTTTTCTAAGTTAACCGCCGTGTTTTTCCTTGTGAACACGTATGCTCGTCTGCAATAAAGCTATCCGCTGAAAATTTTCAGTGAGACTGCTTTGCAAGCTGTGGGAACATCGTTTGGATTTCATGGCTTTCTTCCCCCCCCTTAATTTAAACTATTTCCCTTTACAAGTAAATATACCGTTAATCCACTCTATTTTCTTAAACTGTTTGTACCAATTTAGGAAACTGTACCGATCAGGTCTATGGATATGAGTGCAGCTGTGTACCTGGCTATTCTGGAAAACAATGCAATTTTAACATTAATGAATGCCAGTCATCGCCTTGCTTAAATGGTAGGATAACACTTGACATGAATCATTGTTCTGAGTAATTTCGTTGTTGTTTTGACGACAATTATAATTCATGTAGCCTAATGATATCATACGCTTCCAGATTCCTGCCAAAGTTAGCTTTGTGGTGATCATGGTACTTCAAACAGTCGGGTTTATTCGCTACCTCGTGAACAGTACCTACTCCTTACCAAATACCAGTTACTCAATAGCTGACGAAATAATCTCCTTAGTGTTTCACTATGTAGACCGTTCCATAACAGAAAAAGAGGAAAAAGGCTTAATTTGTCTCTGTATACTGGTATACTTTATGCTCCAGGTTAAGGTTGGATTTTCTATATTGGCTTCTATTCAAGCATGATAATGTACACACGTCCTGGAAAGGCTTTGAATTGAGCACTAAGGCTGAGGTTTTTTATCAGTATGTTATTGCAAGAGAAGACTGTCCATACTATAATACTCTCAATGTGTCTATCATTTGTAAATACTGATTGGTTGAGACAGATGGCATTTTTTCGTTAATTTGAGAATTGCCCGTGGCAAAAGTACTTGAAAATTATTGGTTCCTTCGTCGCTTACCAAAAGCGACGAAACTGTTTTGCTTCTGGTTATTTTTGAAACAATGGCGCCTCGTTTCGAAGTAATGAACGACGAAATTATTGAAGAACTGATAAAAATAAGCGAAAAAAGAAACACCGAAAAAAGTACAGAACGCTGGAAAAACCTTTTCGTGAAGTGGGCGAATGAAAGAAAGCAGGAAAAAATCCAGAAGAGTACCTCTGCGAAACTCTGGACAAAACACTGTCGCAATTTTGTGCCGTTGGAAGAAAACACTAATGAGCAAGAACACCATCATGACACGAGGATGAATAAACTGAAGAGAACTCATCGCTTAAAGATCTTTGACCAGATTAGAAGATGAACAGGTCTCTAGAGACTCGTCCTGGGGAAAGGAACAGCAACAACAAAAAACTTAAAGTGCCACTATGATCAAAATTTCGCATTGCCTTTTTTCCACTTTTGGAAACTAGAAGTAAGAAACACTTACCATGCCAAGTTTAGTCGCATGATTCTCATGGGAAGTATGATTATTTCAACCTTGTTTTTCGTTTTTTGTCGCCCGCCATTACTCAATTCAAAAATGGCCGAGTGTGGCAAAAAGAGTTGGCAATAGTTGGAGCCTTTCGGAAGTGACGTCATATGCGCAGCTCGACCTAAAAAAAGTGGCTAAATTTGTATGCCATTTGGAAGAAGAATTCGAGGAAGAATACATCTTATAAAACGGCTAGAATTTCCACTGTGGAATCTCTCACAACACACGAAGTACGATACGAAAGTGCGCATATGACGTCACAAGCCAACTCATGCGTAAAACCGCTTTTCAGTTCAGTCGCTGGCTCTCGTTTGCGAGCTGAGTAATGGCGGACAGATTTTTCGTGAATTTCGGCCAGCTATATTAAGGCGTATTTCGCCTCCATCGACCTAAAAACTATCGCATAGTACAATTATAACCATATTAACTTGATTGGCGCTAAAAAAGGTCAATACCAGAGACAAAAATTTTCGTCGTAGTGGCACTTATAGAAATCATTGACAAATCAAAAAGCCCTTTGTAGTACAAACAAGTAATTGCTTGTTGCCTCGTAAAGTTGATGACTGATATCACATGTGTTTTCAGATAGTGTAGGAATTCTGAAAGCACATTTGATCGATGTTAAGCCTTAATTTTACTCGGCCCCATATGATTACCAAGAATAAATCCTTATTGGAGACCAGATGAAAGTTTTATTGTCAAAAAACAAATTTTTTCTTGAATAAAACAAACAAAGGATTCTAATATAAATACTTTTTTTTTCTCTGAAAGGAACTTGTCTTGATTTAGTGAACAATTATAGCTGCATATGTGCAGCTGGCTTTACAGGGCTTCATTGTGATACTCCTATCACGCGCTGCAACAACAACTCTTGTTATCCAGGCGCGCAATGCACTGAGAATGTCCTGACGATATCTTGTGGCTCATGTCCATCTGGTTACACTGGAGATGGAAAAAATTGTAAAGGTAACACCTACTTATGAAGAATAGTTTATGAAAAAAATTGACTCGAGGATAAGTGAATCACACCATTAATTAAGATGCTTTTTTTACAAAACAAACAGTCAATCAAAGGTTAGATTTAAGATCTATAAGCAAAGTCTAAGGCGCGAGTTTATTATTTCTTTTGCTTTATTTCTTCATTTTTTTTATCGTTTGTTTTCTATTCAATTTGTTTTTGTTGTGTTTTATTTGATGAACAGAAAGGAATATCAATCAAAAGAATGACAGTTGATATTTTCAATCATTTATTCATTATTTAGCTATCAATTCCTTCTTTTGATACGTGGCACATTGCTTGGATATTGTTGTTTGGATTATTTTTACACCCATTGAAATGTTAATCCTATTTCTTTTCCACCTGCTCTTATCAACAGATATTGATGACTGTCATAATCATACCTGCCAAAATGGTGCATCATGCGTTGATGGCGTTAACGATTACTCGTGTGCATGCGTGCAAGGCTTCACTGGACGGAGTTGTGAAGCAAGTAGGTTATCGTTTCGAGAACTTCATTGCTACTGGATAACTAATAAATACATGAATTCTCAGTAACGGCAAATTGTATAACTTAACCAGTCATTCTGTGAGTTTCTATAGTTGCCTGTTTTATTTCTTCTTTTGACTTGATTCTCTTTTATGGTATCCAACCTTTTGGTTGAAGGTTTACTGTATTGAATTCACGAATTCCTATAATAGAAAAATTTCGTTCCTTTGTTGTCCACTTAATTTTAATAGATATCGATGATTTCCCGTGTCTTTTTCATTGAACAAATTTTGAGGCGCACTTAATTAAGATTGATGGTGAAACACCTTCTTTGGACTTTCTGAAACAGCAACATTAAAGGAGGCGGAGTGCTTCTCCAATTAAGCTGTTGGTTCTTTATAAATGAGGGAAATTACCAAAAATAATGATTGATGACTTTATTACCTGATATCCTCACCTACAGACATTGATGATTGTGTAAATCATACATGTGCTCATGGTGGAACATGTATGGACGGTGTTAATTCTTACTCGTGTAAATGTGCGGCGGGATTCAGTGGACACCATTGTCAAAATAGTGAGTTTTGTTTAATATATTGTATTTTTTCTTTTGATCTTCTCATCGATTTCTTTATTATCTATTTGCTTCTTTGTTTATCATTTAATAGGTGTATTTATTTACGAGTCTGTTTATCTGCAATACCCATATCAATGTAAATTGTTATTACTGAAGTGATCCTCCTCTAAGTGTCGTTTATGTCTCTAAACGCTTTGATCTTCGGTCTTATTTTTTTGTTTATTATAGTGCTTTGTTTGTTTTTTCTTTTATTTCATCTTTTTTTCTACCCTTTTCCCTCCTTATGTAACGGAAATGGTTTTCTATTGAGACTGTGGTACATGACTTCTTTTTTTACTTAGCTATCAGGTTTAGTTATTAATTTCATTTTATTGTTTGATGCACACTACTAATACTGTGAATTGGAGTATTTTCCTTTAGTAATTGTTAACCGCTACACTTTTACCTCATACTTTTTATAGATATCGATGACTGTCATAATCATACCTGCTAAAACGGTGCCTCCTTATATTTTCATCAGAAACTTAGGCAGTTACTTGGTCGTGAAGTCTAGTGTTCAACAAATTCAGCATGCTGAATCTACTTCGCCTTTTTGTACATGCAAGAAACTCGTTCTTGTTTTCAATTAAGAACAGAACAGTTTGCGACTGTGTCCTTGCTTTGCCTTGGTTTCGAAATGTTTTTTTGATCGTTTTTTGTTTGCTTGTTTGTCACTTACTTTCGACAGATAAAGATGATTGTCGACGTAACCATACCTGCCAAAACGGTGCATCCTGTGTTGATGGTATTAACGATTACTCGTGCGCATGCGTGCAAGGCTTCACAGGACAGAGTTGTGAAACAAGTAGGTTATCGTCTCTAGAATCTGATGAATGGTGGATAACTAATTAACGGAACAAGTTTTGGAACAGCAATTTTTACCAATCAAATGCTCATTCTTTCAGTATGCTATGTATCTCTATTTATTTCGTCATATCTTAGCGTTTTGATCTCTGATCTACTCCTTCATTTGCTAGGTAAACGGTTTATCATTAAGTATTTGTCATTTACTTTCGATAGATATCGATTATTGTAATAATCATACCTGCCATGACGGTGCCTCCTGTGTTGATGGAATTAATGGTTATTCATGCGGGGCAGGCTTTACTGGGTCTAATTGTGAAATTTGTAGGTTGTCATTTCAAAAATTCCAAAGATGAATATAGGATTTGCTATATTCGATTCTAAGGTTTTGTAGTGGGTAATTTTGTTGAACAAAAGTTCAAGCGCACATTGGATTAATAATAGAACACATTCTTTCCACATTTCGAAAAAAACGGTATTCTGCGAAAAATTAACTTTTTGTTCAATTAAGCTGTTGCTTTGTCTTCAAATAAAGAAATTGGCAGGATTTTTTGATTTCATATCCTCTGCTGCAGACATCAATGATTGTGTCAAGCATACATGTACTAATGGTGGAACATGTAAAGATGGTGTTAACTCTTACTCGTGTAAATGTGTGGCGGGATTCAGTGGAAACCATTGTCAAAATAGTGAGCCATTATTTATTTTATATTCTTTTGATCTATCTATCGATACAGTTGTCATCTTCTTTTTTCTTTAGGCGTTTAAATATCTACCAATATCTTTATCAGTAGGATCCATATTAAGCACAATTTTTATGACTGATGTGATGTTCCTCTTATTATCCGCTTACCACTCTCTTAAAAGTTTTGATCTTCTGTCCTTTGTCTTTTGTTTCATTTGTTCATTTTTGTTTATTGATCGTTTGCTTGCTTTCTTTCAATTTTTTGTTTTGCTTTTCTTTATGTTTTTGAACAGAAAGGGATATCTATGAAAACAATGATAATAGATATTTTTAATACTTTTTTATGTATTTGGCTATCAATTCTTCTTATGATTTGTTGCACATGGCGTCCATTGTTATTAGGATTAATTTTACACCAATTACTTTTGTCGATAGATGTTGATGACTGTCATAATCATACCTGCCAAAATGGTGCATCATGTGTTGACGGTGTCAATGATTACTTGTGTACATGCGTGTTGGGCTTCACTGGACAGAGTTGTGAAACAAGTAGGTTATCTTTCCTTGAATCTCATTACTTATGGATAAACAATAAAAGCAATTCACAGTTACAGCAACTTGTATAACTTAACTTGTCATTCTGTCAGTTTCGAAGGTTACCTCTTATATATATTCTTTTAACTTGATTCTCTTTCATGGTATCCAACTCTTTCGGTCACGACCTTAAGCCGATATATAAGTTATTAATTCTCTTAGGCTCTTTCTCTCTCTCAATTAAAAAAGAATTTGATCGGTACCAAATGTGTTTCTAAATAGATTGACATACGACCTACAAAACCGTTTGTAATTCAATAATCCTTCTCAAAAAGTAACTTAGAAAGTCAAAACGACAAGTATTTGCAGCTAACAATTACATTTATCGATATAACTTTCATTCATTTAATATCAGACTGAATTCTTCAAAACAATCTGTTCAACTCTTTGTAAGACGTTAAGCGAAGGTTTGAATTCTACTACAGAGAAACTTTCGCTGATTCTTTGCAAGTTCCAGGAACTCGGATATTTCTACCGTACATTTGACAACAGAAACCGAAGAAATTCAATGACTTCAAGTTGCATTTCATCCACTTGTGTCTAGCTAGACTGAAAAAGCATGTCATTTTACTTCAATATTTTTAGTAACACTTATTAACATTTTATTTTTACATTTTATATAAAACGCGTGGAGCGTTTTATATAGCGTCATATAAGGAACCGCTCGACCAATCAGATTGCTGGAAACTGTTTGCTCAGCTCTGAAATTATACTAAATATATATAAATAGAATAAATGTTTGAAAAGAAAATTTGCCCTGAGCGTGAAATTTCCGCTCAGGGCAAATTTTCTTTTTAAACATTTATTCTATTTAACCCTTTTCCAGCTGGCAAAAAACCTTATAATTTGGCCATACAAAACTTAAGCTCACTTTGTTTGTCGTTATATGAAGTATCCCTTACAATATTTGCGGTTTTGAGACACCGTGGGTTCAGACTTTGGGGTCACGTGACCTAGATCACCCGTTCGTGTTTCGATGCGTTTAAATCGATTTGTTTTCTCGCGTTTATAAGAGTTTTTCGAGCCATTTCCCCTCTACAGAAGCCCTCAGGACAGCCTTATTAAGCTGGAAAGTGGGTAGAGACAAGCCTCTGAAAGAAAACAGAGGTGAGAGGTGGTTTCATGTGGACTGGACCGCCAAATGCTTTCATGCAAGCTTGGCGAGTTCAAAAGTGAGGTCGTGTCTCTGGCCCATCTGTGGATGGCTACCAGGACCTACCAAGGGTTTTTGGGCCAGTTTTGAGTGGCAAAATTCTCGATCGATGTGACATTCTGCTGCTAGGACTGGGTAGCCCGACGCTTATAGTAATTTGTTAGAATGGAAATGTGAGGTGTTGCCTTCTTGAGTTGTGGTGGATTTTCCCAGAATTCTTCTCGGTCATAAATGAGGCAAAGGTTGTGTTTTTGTTTACTGTTGCCTGCACTTGATCAATGCATTGGAATGAGAAATCGCTTAAATCATGTGGTGTTTTGTTAAAATGTACCGCTACTTCACAGGTCTTTTTCTTCGTGACCATAGCAGACTTGTGGTTGCGAAATCTAACCCTAAAGTCATTTGTTGTGGAACCAATGTATTGTAGGCGACATTTCTTGCAAGAAGCCAAATAAATTATGTTCTTAGAATCACAGGAAAGTTTCGATCGCATCTTGTAACTTTTGCCTGTTTGAAAACTTAGAAAGGAATTAGATTCAACCAAGAAGTTGCGACAAAGATCGCATCTTGTTCTATTACATGTTCTATTGTCTCAGCGTTAATTGGGAATATTAGTACAATTCTCGCCTTTCAAGTCAACGCTGGTTCCTTAACATTTTCAGTGGATTCGACAATTTTTCCATTTCTTTTTATTGTGATAATTTTTCGCGTAGTAAATACTGTTTTTGTTTGAATGTGTCATCACGCCCTATATAAATCTATTTAAGGAATTTGTAAGTCATTGTATTACAACTGATGAAGGTCTATATAGATCAGTATAGATCAATTTCTATAGCGCATTTCCATGTAAATGCTCTAATGCGCTTTACAACACTGTGCGGGGGACTTTTCCAGACTGCCGGCGGCAGTTTACAATTAATAAAGGAGAAATTTTTACAGATGCCCCCTCCCCCCCTTCCCAGTAAACAGGCCAGACCACATCACAGTAATCTCGTGATGTGGGTTCTTTAACGTCCCTTGCCGAAATTAACTAATTGATAGGTGCAGGAGACGGGACCTCCGGCTTTACGTCCTATCCGAGAAGACGAAGCAATGTGAGTGAAGCGTCTTGCTTAAGGACACAACGTCAAGCCCCAGCCAGGACTTGAACCCGGGCCATCTGACCTACAGTCCAGCGCACTGACCACTGGACTACTCACGCCTCACATCTCGGACCGAAACGTTTTTTATTAAACTTTCTTAGACTTTTTATTTGAGTATATATCTTTCTTAGCTCGAAGTTGTCCATCCTCGTGTACTACCCCTCCCTTGGGGTGGGATGGGTGGGTTTACTGGGTTCGCAGTAATTGGCGCAAAACTGTTGTGGTGTCGCTGCCTGTCGGCGAATCTAACAAATTGAAAATGAAATGAAATTAATTTAATTTGATTTAATTTAATATTATTATTATTGCTATATATATATATATTGATAATATATATATATATATATATATATATTATCATATATATTCAAGGATGAGGTTTTTTACGTTTCTATACGCTTCGTAAGTTGAGTACTCTATTATCACGAGTCGACATAAAAAAGTTTAATTTTAACTGCTCAACCAAGAACATACCAATACCGAATAACAAGGAATACCTGAAAAGGCTGATTGAAATGACAGAAAGGCGTAGCAACAGAATGCGCTGGCGCGCCTACCACTTCCCTAATACATTATCAGCGTCCGACCACCGCGGAACATACGGCTTTAACTAAAAGAAAACACCACCGCAAGTGTCTGAGCTTAATGAATTCGAAGATAAGATGACTAACCTGATCCGAAACATCGAATTCAAAGCACCCCACCCTTCCGAACTCCAGAAAAAATTATCACAGCACGTCGATTCCATCAACAAGGACAGTAACCTGTATGTACCAGCAGATAAAACCACGAATTTCTATAAGATGAATGCTAACGACTATAAGTCACTGCTGAACAAAAACATAGAGAAGGAGTACAAGAAATCCCCCGCTAACGCCGAAACGCATATTAACACCGAGGCGAAAGATCTAGCCCAAACCCTAAAGATAGACGATAGAGTTGAAATGTTGGCACCTAAAGAATCATTCATCACTTTGAAAGACCACAAGGACAACTTTCAGAACAACCCTAAATGCCGCCTGATTAATCCAACCAAATCAGAGTTAGGCAAAGTAAGCAAGCAAACCCTTGATAAGATAAACAAAGCCGTCATCGATAAGACCAACGTTCATCAATGGAAAAACACAAGAGCGACCCTCGACTGGTTCATCAATATCCCTAACAAAGACCAACAGTCGTTCATTGCCTTCGATATTGTAAACTTCTACCCGTCCATTTCATACAAGCTTTTAAGCGACGCCCTATCTTTCGCGGCTTCCTATACCGACATTTCCGCGGAAGATAGAAGAATTATTTTTCACACCAAGCAATCACTTCTATTCAACGACAACACCCCATGGCCCATGGAACAAAAAGCATTCAACAACTTCATTTGATGTTACAATGGGCTCATATGACGGTGCGGAAACCTGTGAACTAGTGAGATCGTACTTACTAAAACAAACTGCCAGAAGATATCAGAAAACAAATAGGCTTATACAGGGATGACGGCCTGGGCGCATTCCAGCAAACACCGAGAAGGATCGAAAAACTTAAAATATTTACGATATTTACAAAGTGTTCAGCACCAACGGCTTGAAAATAACTATCGAAGCAAACAAAAAAGAGTCAACTTTCTTGATGTCACTTTGAACCTAAACAAAGGATCTCATGAGCCATATTCAAAGCCTTACAACACACCTCTGTATGTGCACCGTGATAGTAATCACCCACCTTCCATCCTAAAGAACATTCCCCTGGCGATCAATAAAAGGCTTAACGAAATCTCATCGGACAGGGTATCCTTCGACAATGCAGCACCCAAGTATCAGCAAGCGTTAGAAGCAAGTGGCTATAATCATTAACTACAATTTGACACAACTAAAGAGCAGAGGAGTACAGAAGGGAGAGGAAGACACCGAAATATAACTTGGTATAACCCACCTTTTAGTAAGAACGTTGCTACTAAGGTGGGAAAAAAAATTTAGGCATCGTAAAAGAATCCTTTTCACCAGGGCACCCGCTTAGAAAAATTTTTAATAGGAACACTTTGAAAGTAAGCTATCCATGCATGCCAAATTTAGAAAGAAAAATCGACGCCCACAACAAGTCCTCCCTCGCAAATTATTCTCAATCACAAGAAAAATCATGCAATTGTAGAGACAAACACTCTCGCCCGCTACGTGGCAATTGCCTAGTTCAAAATGCGGTCTACCAGGCCACAGTTGGAAGTCTCTTGGGAACCCAAACGTACGTCGGCCTTACTACGAACCAATTTAAAACAAGATTTAGAAGTCATAGAGCTTCATTTAGACATGAGAACAAAAGGAACGCAACAGAGTTGAGCAAATTTATCTGGTCCCTAAAGGATGCTGAAACGGAGTTTTCCATGACCTGGAAAATAATAGCTCGCGCCAGGCCGTACTCAAATACTACAAAGAGATGCAATCTTTGCATAGCTGAAAAATTCTTTATCATATGCAAAACAGGGGCGGGCACCCTAAACAAAAGGAACGAACTGACGAGTGCGTGCCGGCACTCAACTAAATATTTGATAAGGCATGCTCAAACCACCCACTTAAAAAAGGATCGTTAGTCAACCAGTATCTTATACAAGTGATGAGAGAGGACGTTTAACCCTTTCGAAACAGATCTGTAGTGCGAAGTTTTAGTGCGAAGTTTTTAATTTTTTAATTTCTATTTTCCTATATAATTGTTTACAAAGCTCCATGATTGTAGAGCACTCTCCGATTCAAGTATAAGGTTTTTTAGTTTATTATTATTATCGATAATAAACCGTCTGACGATCGCAGCGCAAGCTGCGTGAAACTCAGAGTATTGGTGAAACGATCTTCCTGTCATTAATTTATAACCGCTATTGAAACGCTCTGCAACCCGTATCGAGCACTTTTTCACAGCCACGACTTTTCCTAGTCTGTTTATATATATATATATATATATATATATATATATACATATATACATACATATATATATATATATACATATATATATATATATATATATATATATATATATATAGTAGCAAATGGACTACTCAAGTGACGCACATATGGATTTTAATACAGCCTGTTTCGTAGACCAACAAAAGTTGATCCACTCATCAGTTAAACTCCATACACACTGAGGCATCGTGACGGTTAACTCTAACTCAGCAACGTGATCACATGGCATTGTTTAAAAAATTCAAATCTTGAAAACCGTGCGCGCGCCGATAATAGCGTTAAGAATACCTGAGAATATATTTTCGCCGATGTCTACAATTGGATATTATTTCACTTCGCTTGTTTAAAGAGGCTTCATGCGGATAATACAAGATAAAAAATTTCTCAGTAAGGCATAAATTGCAACGTTTTGTGGCATTGGAATATGATCTAGCCCTAGCAATAATTTTCCATGAAATCGAATAGTCTTCCCTCTTCTCCTTTAGTTTCCACAGGTACTTGCTCAGCTCTGTGTCATTTCGCCGTCTCTCGTGGTTGAACGACATTTGGTGGTTGCGCCATCTAGTCTTAAAATCTGTCGCTGTGAGGCCAACGTACGTTTTAGTTTCTTCCTTGGTATCGACTGTGGCTTGGTAGACGACCTCGCTTTGCAAACATTCCCCTCCTAAAGGGCATTCGTTTTCGTTCCTGCAGTTGCACAATCTTTGGGGGCGGCTATCTTCGGACATTTTTGCGTTCCTGATTGTGGCTTTGTTATGCCCGTCTATGATCTGTTTCATATTTGGTGTGCACGAGTAGCTCAGTTTAATGGTGTTTCTATTGAAAATTTTCCTCAGTTTGTGGGTGACTGGAAAGCACTTGTCAATAAGGTTAATGAACGCTCTGCCAATGTTGGTCTGTACGTTTCTGTTAAATGGTGGGTTAAACCAAATTATGTTTCTTCGCCTTTTGGTTTGGTATTGCGGTCGGTGCGGTTCCGGTTCAGTGAAGTGCAGCTTGTATGTGTAGCCACTCTTGTGCAACGCGTCTTGGTAGGGAGGTGCGGCTTTGTTAAACATGTCTTCGTCAGAAGAGATTTCAGAAAGTCTTTTATTAACTGCTTCGGGGATGTTTCGTAGTATGCAAGGTGGGTGGTTAGACTTGCTGTGT
Source organism: Stylophora pistillata (assembly GCF_964205215.1). Classification (NCBI taxonomy): domain Eukaryota; kingdom Metazoa; phylum Cnidaria; class Anthozoa; order Scleractinia; family Pocilloporidae; genus Stylophora; species Stylophora pistillata. The sequence continues at coordinate 20,994,790 of NC_142527.1, read as the reverse complement.
ACGTATAGATGGGTAGTTGCTGGTTTGGAATAGGGTCCGAATCTGCCGGTTATCAGGTCAAGCGTTACGTCGAGAAAGTTGATGATTTTCTTGTTTGCCTCGATAGTAATTCTAAGGTTGTTTTGGGCAAATATCGTGCAAATCTGTTTCTTAATTCTCTCCACTTTTTGGGGTGTTTGGTTTATAACTGCAAGGCCGTCGTCACGGTAAAGTCCGATGTTAATTTCTGGTATGGTCGCAAGCTGTGATAGGAGGTAGCAGCCGACTAGTTCACATGTCTCCGCTCCATCATAACTTCCCATGGTGACGTCGAAAAGGCCGTTGGAATTTTTCTTCTGCCAAGAGGTCTCATTGCTAAATAGTAGTGATTCTTTAGCAAGCAGGACGATTTGGCGATCATCTGAGGAGATGGTCGTGTAGTTAGACGCGAAGTCGAGGGCACGTCCGAGTAGATCTTTCGTTATTGAGGGGTAGAATTCTACAACATCGAAGCTGATGAAAGCAGATTCGCATTTATTTGGTAAGTTTTTGAACCACTGCAGCACAGAGGATGTGTTCTTCCATTGATTAACGCCTGTTGCATTTACAAGTTTCTGGTTAATATTTTCGAGAATTTTCTTGCTTATTTTTCCAATTTCCTGTTTTGATGGGTTGATCAAACGACAAGTGGGTCGGTTTAAGAAATTGTCTTTATGGTCTTTAAGTGTTACGAACGCATCTCTCTGGGCGGTAACTTCGACCCGGTCGTCAATACCTAGTTTCTTCGTGATTGTTTTGGCTGCAGCGTCAGTTTTTCTGAGTTGGTTGCTGTCAGCTTTCTTGTATGTTTTGGTTATGTTGTCGTTCAGGAGTTGATTATACTTCGTGGCCTCTAGCTTGTAAAAATTGGTAGATTTGTCCGCTTTAACGAATAAGCGATTTTCGTTTTTAATCAACTTGATGTCTTCATTCAGCTCTTTCTGAAACTGGCATTTCGTATTCTTGAATTGGACGCTTTGGATTAATCGTTGCATGCCGTCCTCAAAGTCGCGCAGCTCTTCGATGGCCGGCGGGCAGTTGTTTGTCTTGAAGCCGAAAGTTTCTTTCTCTTCCGCCTGTCCTGGGTTCAAAAAGTGGAATGCTTTCCATCTCATGCGGCGCAAAAATTGTTCGGTCTTTTCAATCAGTTGCTTTGTGAATTCCCTTCGTGATGCCAAAGGAATGTTCTTCGTTGAGTAGTGGAACGCCACACGTTCCATATTTGAATCTTCGGTCACACAGTGCTCAACAAAATAGGAGCTATATAAGCGAAATAGGCAACGTAGGATCCATGACAGTGCTCGACAATGAAGGAGCGATTACAGTAGCAAATGGACTACTCAAGTGACGCACATATGGATTTTAATACAGCCTGTTTCGTAGACCAACAAAAGTTGATCCACTCATCAGTTAAACTCCATACACACTGAGGCATCGTGACGGTTAACTCTAACTCAGCAACGTGATCACATGGCATTGTTCACATGGCATTGAAGGCGAAGAAACATAATTTGGTTTAACCCACCATTTAACAGAAACGTACAGACCAACATTGGCAGAGCGTTCATTAACCTTATTGACAAGTGCTTTCCAGTCACCCACAAACTGAGGAAAATTTTCAATAGAAACACCATTAAACTGAGCTACTCGTGCACACCAAATATGAAACAGATCATAGACGGGCATAACAAAGCCACAATCAGGAACGCAAAAATGTCCGAAGATAGCCGCCCCCAAAGATTGTGCAACTGCAGGAACGAAAACGAATGCCCTTTAGGAGGGGAATGTTTGCAAAGCGAGGTCGTCTACCAAGCCACAGTCGATACCAAGGAAGAAACTAAAACGTACGTTGGCCTCACAGCGACAGATTTTAAGACTAGATGGCGCAACCACCAAATGTCGTTCAACCACGAGAGACGGCGAAATGACACAGAGCTGAGCAAGTACCTGTGGAAACTAAAGGAGAAGAGGGAAGACTATTCGATTTCATGGAAAATTATTGCTAGGGCTAGATCATATTCCAATGCCACAAAACGTTGCAATTTATGCCTTACTGAGAAATTTTTTATCTTGTATTATCCGCATGAAGCCTCTTTAAACAAGCGAAGTGAAATAATATCCAATTGTAGACATCGGCGAAAATATATTCTCAGGTATTCTTAACGCTATTATCGGCGCGCGCACGGTTTTCAAGATTTGAATTTTTTAAACAATGCCATGTGATCACGTTGCTGAGTTAGAGTTAACCGTCACGATGCCTCAGTGTGTATGGAGTTTAACTGATGAGTGGATCAACTTTTGTTGGTCTACGAAACAGGCTGTATTAAAATCCATATGTGCGTCACTTGAGTAGTCCATTTGCTACTGTAATCGCTCCTTCATTGTCGAGCACTGTCATGGATCCTACGTTGCCTATTTCGCTTATATATATATATATATATATATTGTGGGAGGAAAAAGACAAGTAAACTACAAGTTCATCCCTACAAGCCTGTTTCGTGGTCGCCCACTCATATCCCCTGATGAGTGGGCGACCACGAAACAGGCTTGTAGGGATGAACTTGTAGTTTACTTGTCTTTTTCCTCCCACAATATATACTTCGCTCTACTTCTATGTATTGAGCACTGTTCTACGAAAATCAAGTCATACTTTATATATATATATATATATATTGTGGGAGGAAAAAGACAAGTAAACTACAAGTTCATCCCTACAAGCCTGTTTCGTGGTCGCCCACTCATCAGGGGATTTCGCTCTACTTCTATGTATTGAGCACTGTTCTACGAAAATCAAGTCACACTTTATATATATATATATATATATATATAAAGTTTAAAAAAATTGCGAGGATTGACAACTTCTGACGTAAAAAATATAAAAAATGTTAATTTTATTTTTTACGTCAGAAGTTGTCCATCCTCACAATTTTTTTAAAACTTTCTACGTTCGTGTTAGCTGTGAGGTTTGGACTGCGAATCTTTATTGATCCTCCTGGCGCGGTGCACCTTTGTTGGCCTGAGAGTTCCATTAACGACTATATATATATATGTATGTATAATAGTAAATAGTAATAATAACAACATATTTATGCAGGATAGCCAATTCAGTTATAAAAAGCTGCTATCGACATGGGTCCTGCTGAGGGGGCCCATCGGCATTACGAAGCGAAATCTGTGTTCTGATTGGCTATCCGAGCATCAAAAGTGGGCCAATTTCGGCCGCAAATACCTCTTGATTAGCCAGCTCAAGATCAAACCTGTTTGTACATTTCGAACCGAGTTTTTGCTCATTTTGATATTGTCTTGAGAATGAGTTCGAACAGCTTTGGCAATAATCCCAAGAATGGCCTACGAGCAGCCCCTCTTTACCAGCGTTGCAAGACGAGCGTTTCTCCGCTAGCGAGAAGATTTGAGACAAGTAAGGGAGAGATTTATTGAGGGTCTAACATAAATACTATCAGTGTTATACCCTTTACAGACTCTTCCTCAGATTGAATTTTTTGCTTTTCATAGATTTGGGCTAGATTCTGGGAAGTTACTAGGGCAAAGGACTATTTTATGGCCTAGATAGGCTTAGATTCAAATATTGGATCCTTTATTTCACTTAACTTTTTCACTTCTAAATTAGAAGTCTGCTATAAGTTGCTTTTTAAGATCGTTTTTCTCTCTTCTTTCTGCCGAAATACTATTGAACTTTATCCGAATTATGTTTTTTTTCATAGACATCGATGAATGTGTCAACCACACCTGTGCCAATGGTGCATCCTGTATAGATGGCGCTAACAACTTCTCATGCAATTGCTTACCGGGGTATACGGGAGAACGATGTGAAAATGGTAAGGCTAGGACCGCTTCTTGACGACTCTCTAGGATCTATTCTCTCTAGATTTCTGCCATTCAGCGTTGACAGAGTAATATATTATACTGCTGGTGGAGGCCATATGCATTACGAAGCAAATATTGTGTTTTGCTTGGCTACCCGAGCCGCACGGGATTCCCCACTATGAACCCGCGCAAGAAAATAAAATTATTTAGAAGTGACTTACAAAGTTTTTAGTTTTCGACAATATAGGCAATGAAAAACATTACAGACTCTCGTGGGTTGACTGGGCTACAAAAATAGTTGGCTTTCTTACCTTTCTCTCGGAAAAAAACAAGCTATCTTGATTTAACGCTTGGTCAATAACGTATATCTTTTGTGCATATTTCAGACTAGATAAGACACAACAACTATTACATCTTTTCAAACCCTCAGCTGTTACCATGCGTTCTTCTAGTGTGACGAGCGCATTTGCAAGTACAAAAGCAGCACCTTCTGCTTCAGTTAAAAGAAGCGTATTTGCCACAAAGCTCTTGATCAATTCAAACACCGAGTCAACTGCTGTACAGCATATAAGCGCCACATCTACCTTTAAGTATTTTACCGTGTCCTCCACAGTGGCTCAACACATTTCCACAACCGTATACCGAGAGAAAACAACAACATCTAAGCCGACTGCAAGGGACTACGAAGAGGGTATTTGTAGATTTGATATTAAAAAGCATTTAGTAGAGAGGTTGATGCTACAGCAAAACTGCAAAAAGTAAACTTGTTTCAGTCTTTGTTCGACCTATTATTATAATTTGTGTTATCATTATTTCATGTACATCTACTATCACTATTACTGCTATATTTCGCCCCCCCCCCCCCCCCCCATTTTTTTCCTTTGGTTTTAAATAAAGGTATTGTGGGTGAAAAGTTGCAAACGTCAAGGTCATTAACCCTTTCACCTCGAAGATCTCTGTAATAATTCTCCTTACTTTCTGCCATGCAGTTCGTATGATGTTAGCTCTGAGATCTTGGTATTAAATCATCTTATGATCTCCTAAATGATATTTTTCTTTATCCTTATCATTTGTCTCTTGATTTGTATTGATATTATAAGTAGAAATTATCTCTTGGTTACTCAAAGAAATTAAAGGGTTGTGAGCCAACTTTTATCCAGTTTAAGCAACTTTTAGTAATAGTTTGTAATTAATTTAGGCCAGAGATAATAACTGACATGACAATTTTAAGATTCTGCTTTCCTATGGAGATGAAAACATTGTTTTTCTTGGGAGCTTTGCAATTTTCATCTCTTTCTTTCTGATGTCGCAAGGTTAAGGATCTCTATTAAGGGGTGGACCTATTTTTTGTTCCAGTGATTTCGGTTGAAATACGTATCGAAAAAACATGGAATGAAGATCTTAGGGATGAAAGTAGTACATCTTACAAAGAATTAGCCTCTATAATTGAGGATGAGGTGAGAAATTAGATATTTGTTGATAATAATTGGCAACACGCTTCGTTTGTTTTCCCTCTTAATGTAATCAATCAGTGGGGCTGCCATAAGAGTTCTTCTGGACACATTGTATTTGGATCGGCTGTTATAGTTCGTCCTTCATGGTGAACTTTGATTTGACCAAACTATGAAATGATTTTAATGGTTTGATACTGTAAAAAAGGAAAAAAATCTCAAACATGTTACTTGAACTTACAGATACGTAAACAGTATTCTGGAGTCAAAAACTTTATTGGAGTACAAATCGTAGCGTTCAGGTAGGCGAATTCGACAGTAATGTATGAAATCCCAATCTTTTATTAATGTTTAGTGCAATCATTGCAACTATTCATATCGTTTATTCTACAGGCCTGGAAGTATTGTTGCTGAATTTAAGCTGCTGTTCAAGCAGAAATTCTCTGATGACACAGCATTAGCTCCTTTGAAAAAGGCTGTTGGAAATGGAAAACTTGGCCCTTTAGCAGTCGATCCCAAATACGTGAAAATCGTGAAAGAAGAGGAGGGTAATTTACAAACTTTCGGTAGCAGTGACAGTAGCAATAGAAGTAATAATAGTAGTAGCAGTAACGACGGCAGAATCAGGACCAGTAGCAGTGGCAACGGTATTGATATTAACTGCGGAAATAAAAGTAAAAGTTAAACAGTAGCAGTACCTGAAGCTTTGGTATTATCAATAGTAGCATGAAATAGTAACAATAGCAGTAACTGTAGTATTACCAACAATGCAGAGCAGTAGTACGTAGCAGTAACGATAGTAACAGTAGCTGTTGCAATAGTAGTACTAACAATAGCAGTAACAGTGCCAGCAGCTCTAGCAGTAGCAGCAGTTGTCGTAGTCGTAGGCGACAGTAACAGTGGCAAAGTTAGTTGATTTATGGACATTGCATATGGTACTTCTATACCTATCAAATCCGTCCATTACACTTCTCTTAGATCCAACGGAGGATGCAAAAGGAGAGCTTCCCTATCCACTCATCATTGGTGCTTCTTGTGGTGGGATTTTTGTCATCTTGCTTATCAGCATTTGTCTTGTCCGCCACTGCCAGCGTGAAAAGAGACTCGACCGCCGGCGCATTTCAGACGGGATGCCTTCTGAAGTTGCTTTCCCAAATCAGGAGAAATACGAGCTAAAAGACGCGCGTTCTAAGGAGGACATAGTCAGCTTCGAAGAGCTAGGTCTCTGGAAAGAAGCTGGTGATAACGAGAAGTTTCATGGAGGAGCTCGTTACCAAGAAGTAGGCATCGCCAATATGGCTACTGATGACCAGGATATCGGAAAATCAAGTGATTCAGGCTACCATCTGGAAACTGGAATGGCACGCGACCCCGCTCGCTACCAGCAGATTGGCATCTTTAAGAAAGCTGGAAAATAGTGAACTACACAAGAGGCTTATTTCAAAACTCGCTTTTGTACGTTCATTTTAAAACCGCCTTTAAAAGGCGGACAAGCCTTTTTTGTTCCTTTTTTTTAGCGTAGCGCTTGAAATGACACGAGAACTAGCTTTAATACGTATTTGCTACCATATTTGGAGTGCAGTATTATCTGATTTCTCAGTCAGTAAAGCTTTCCTCTTTATATATCGCTTTTTTTCAGTTTTGTAGTTGAACAGCAAAAAATAGTTGTGAGAGAAAAGGCCTGAAAAACGTAGTGAAATCCATTTTCCGATTTATAATACCCCTAATATACAAGCGTGCACTTTTGTCCTAAAAAACAAACGCAGGTATAAAAATAATTCCATTTTATCCTTTTATCACTGCCAAAATACACCAGTTCCTTTTCGACGGTTAGGGCAGAGCACCTTCACTTATCGCTTAGTAGGTGTTCATCATGCTGAAGATAGCTTTTTTTTCATTTTTTATGCTGGAGAAATGGGCTAGAAATTGAATAACTGCTTCGAGCATAGATAAGTCGGAGAGGCTGAGTTATATAACAAGGTCAGAGTTCCGTACTCTACAGCCAGTAATTATTAGGCAAACCATATCGAACGCTTTGCATCTGCTATTGTATAACTTTTTACAGTCATCAAACCTTCGCGTTTTGAAGACTGATATTTTGCTGAATAAAACGACCCATTCAGTTAAAGAATAGTCTTCTATTTTTGATGATATCATTGCAGGAAGCGATAAGCCTTCTGCCTACTGAAAGTGAAACGCTGGTGATTGAATATCATTTCGATTAATGTGTAATAAAGTGTATGCAAGTTCGTTGCGCTCACTTGCCGGTAGACTCTGATCGATGTCAATAGGAAGAAGGCATTGCTTAAAGGTTACTCTAAAAAATATTGGGTGCTTTCCGATATAACTGTCTATCTCAAACTTCCCCTTTTAATCTTAGCTTAGAGAGAAAGTTTATCTTGACTTAAAAAAAACTGCTGTTGGGTTTCTAACTTATTGTCACTGGCAGTCTCGCGAGTTTTTTCAACGCTGCTGCGCTAATTTCAGTCCTTTCTTCTCTTATTCCGGACTTTTCAAGGCGCGATCGCATTCAAACTTTCACGCTTCAGTGCTCATCAGTAACTGATGATGTTCAGGTCTTCTGCGCAATGTTGCCTCCACATCTCAACCGAGCACAGGAGGTTATGATATCTTAGTGTGTTGGCAAGCAGAGCCACAGCCTGGTTTTATTGTCTTCCACTTGTATTGAAAGGTCATTTGAAAGGCACCCACTCAAATTACGAAGAATTATCTTTCAAGCAAAATTCAATCCATGTTTATCTCCCGAAATTAACATCAGTAGTATTTATGGGCTAGGTTTTGTACATTAACTGATCAATTCTGACATAAAATGGCGATTTCTATCTATTTTTTTTTTCTTTTTTCTTGTGAATGATTGTCTCCGCTAGATGTGTCGACAGAACAGATTGTGTGGATGGTGTCAACCAGTATACCTGTGTATGTTAAACAGGAACTGGGGAGTTCTGCGATCATGATGAGAAAGGCAATAACCCAGAAGAAGCTACATAGGTCTGTGCGGCCGTTAAAGAGTATGGTTTTGTCTGAGAATGGATATAGATTTATGTACGGAACCACAAGAGTTTAGAAAATAGTATTTGTCCCTTTAATTCTAAATAATTGGAATGAATAAAATGAATAATAGGGAAATACACGTCGAAGTAACCAAATTAGAATATCAAATTGTCACGTCTATTTTACAGTTACAATTTCTTGATTTCGGCACTGATACGATGCTTGATTTCGCAACAACAATGTATAACATGGATTTGCAAACCATGCAAAGCTTTACAAACCAGGTCTGAGAGCTCGCATTGGGTTTGAAGACTTAATGCGAGGGTTTTGGAGGTCAGACATGAAATCTATGTGGATAATAATCTAAGAAAAAATAATCATTAAGAAAATAATCTGGCGGCTGTAAATATTTAAACAAAGTTTAAACCTCGTTGTGCTTCAGATAGAGGAGGTTAAGGGCCTTTTGGCTTTCGTTTAAACTTCTTTGATATTTCGAAAAAAGCCCTCAGTTGTGGAATTAGCCTACAGATGTATTTCTGAGTTCAGAAACAATAGTTTAATGCATATTGTCGGAGAAATTGAAATTTATCTGAAATGAAAGAGTTTGCTCAATCATTCTTCTTAAATCTTTATTCCCCGAAACTGTTTTTTTTTTTCTGCTGAGCCACTCATTTGCAACTTTGATTTCAAAGCGTGACTAAGTATAACGTGTTCTCTTTTTTAAAATATGGTAAGAAAGACAATTTCCAACTTTTTGATATATCTTACAGTCAAGCCATACCTTTCATTTTATCATCATCGCTATACCTTATAATTATCTTCGCTAAAATACGTGTTTTCGTTTGGGACTCTCAGAGGTGACATCTACTGTCAAAAAGACGGAAACAACATAGCCTCCAACGGTGCCTCGAACAGATTTAGCAGCTACCAATATAAAACAAGTAGTTTTTTCGAGTTTTTGTCTGCCTTATCATGACATATAAAGGAAATGATCCGCCTTCTGTAGGCTGTGTTCAGGACTCACTCGGCTACACCTCGTGAGCTGCAACATTTCATTTTAACCACTGTAATAATGAATATCGTTGTTTTTTGTTTTTACCACAATATCGATGTCATCATTGTTTTGCGGCAACGGCAAATTGGCCAATCGGATTGCAACATTACTCCCAACTGTGGTAGGGTAAGCTTTATCTTACCAGGGTGGCCCAATGAGCCATAAGGCTGCTACCTAGACGGGCCTTGGTAGAATCCAACAAAATTTTACTGTTCACTCAAAACACACAAAATACATTACAATTCAAACTTACACCAAAGTCTTAAGTACCGTCTAAATTAGCACATCTAATTACAACTATTTAGAGTATTCAAGTATGTGCATAACACCTTCCACCGACACTTAGACAACTATACCACACCCTGTACTAAAAAATATAATAACTTCAAGATAATTAATCAGTAATTTGAAAATACGGGATTTAATAATAATTCAAGAGTACAAAATGTTATAAATTGTGACTGTATTCATAAAATATTTAAAGGGAAAAAGTGACTCTACCTTTTAAATGTGACGAGGTAACAAATGAAAAAGGGCTGAGCTTAAACAATTTAAAACTTCGTTTCCCAAGGCTTAACTTCGGTTTGAGCAGGTGCAAATCGGTTCTCCTGTGATTGTCATAGCTATGTACCTTGTAGTTTCTAGTAAAATAGTTACATAAATGCTGAGGTATTAGCTTATTTAAGCATTCATAGACTGAATTGCCTCGGGGATTCTTAAGAATTAAGGCTAGTTTTAAGAATGCCTCATCAAGAGCGGTCCGGTCGATTTTGCTTGAGGCACAGATTCCGCTCATTTCTTGCGTGTTGTAAGACATCTGTGTAACCACACTAAAATCACAATCTGTTTCATCGGATCTCTTTATTTTTCAGCGTTTTATGGAAATTAAATTTCACTCGAGCAAAGGCCTGTCGTGATACTTTTCAACACTTTAATTTGAGACAACTTTGGCGGAAAATTTACAAAAAACCACGGAACTCAGCAAAAACAACTACCACAGCCATGTTTATTAACTCTATCTTATCCATCGAGGCGACTTTCATGAACATCACGTTTCAATCAAGGAAACAGGAAGAATTGAATGACACCTTATCGGTTCGCTTAAGTCACGCACGCGAAGACCGATCAAATTCCAGGTAAATTTGTGAAAAAGTGAGGCGTTCTCAACTGATCCAACTAACATAGCTAGGCATTAGATGCCACAGAAAAGGTAACTATAGAAAAAGAACTTTGCGGCCCGACCTTTGTGAAAACTTTATAACTCCGCGAACTTACCTGATTTTCGGCAATCTCCAAGTTTGGCCGCCGTTTTGAGGGACGTGTTAACATGTAGCCTAGCAGATATAAACCGAGCAGGTAGATAAAAAACCTTCTGAAATACGTACGAAAGGAGTTTCAATAAACTTTTCTTTCAATTCAAGTAGTAAAATTTGCAATCGTTTGTTAAACTTACCATTCCTACATCCCCATGCGATCATTTCTTCCAACAATTCATACACTACAAACTAGTGTTCGAATTCCCCTCGTCGATTCCACCCTAAGAAATAACCTGTGTCACCCAAGCTTCGACTCGAGTGTGAAATGCGAATCACATAATACAACTGCTTCATCTTCGAGGCAATATCACGCTGGGTGTTTGATTTTCTGATCGACAAGAACGGTGATAAGGAAGCGATCGCCATGTTTACCTCATGAACGTGACCGATGACCAGCCGCTGAGTAAAAACAGTACGGCTCAGTGGCGTGGGACTGGGTGTGGGGTGGGTGCGGGCAGGTTATCAGAAGATTTTTGGAAACATTCGAATATCTTCATCGAAGTATCATGACATGCATTACGATTCTTAGTCTTTTTGCAAAGCATGCTTTGTGTTGCAGACAACTTTTGTTTTGTTCGGCATTCTTTTTTTCTTTCAAAAACATTTCGTTTCAAAAAGGACTGGTATCAGTACATGGATTTATAAACAAATCTTTACCATGTAAATAAATGTGTTTAGATAATCAACATAACCGTTCAACCTCTTGTATCGCATAAGTAGTAAAGCGTCTTGTCTTTGCCCAACTCCGACAGCATGGAGCGGCAAACACGCGACAAACGAGTCACGCGTCTCGCGGCTTCTCCATGTTCGTAGGATACGCGCGACCTCGCTATTTTAAAGAAAAGTAAGAGACTGCCCGCAGTCTGTATTCCGTTAACCATTTCATAGGAGTGACGCCAGTCTCTTCAATTAAGTGAAAAAGTCACAAACCCATTCTTTACCTCACGAGCGTAACCACTGACCCGTCGCGAATTGCTCCCTTGGCGAGGAAATTGAAATCGTATCGAGTATACAAAGTTAAACTAAGTTCCTTTAGATCTCCCGAACTTGCATCGCGTTGGAAAAAATTACAAGTACAGAAAGAAGTCTTGAAATATGCCAGATAAATTTTTGTCATGCTGTCTGAGAAGTTAAAGAATATCTGGACCTTTCCCACACGGAAATAAAAATGGTAGGTCACCGACTTAGTTTTTCGGATAATTTACAATAACTGAAAATCTGAGTATCTGTTTGTGGACCTTACGTCTTGCCATGGTAGCCGATGTGACATCACAAGTACTAAGGCAATAGTACCTTAGTACTTGTCAATACCTTAATAGTACTAAATACTGTTAAGGTATTGCTCAACGATATAGTTGCAAAGATGTTTGTAGCTTTCCCACAGGATTAAAGCTCTTTCTTGTAACTTTTGATCGTTTAACAAAAACTACGGCAACGGAAAACCCTTCTGAGCCTCCTTAAACACCGTTGTTGTCCAACCACACCTGTATTGTTTTTAATGGAAAACGCTTGCGTCCCATGCATTTGCCCAGTGGTTGTTTTTATGACATCCAGGCTACACCTCATAAACTTCGTGATCCGTCGTGGACCTCAGGTCAGTGGTTAGCGGCGGAGGTTTGCTCTGAATCTCAGCACGAAAACTTCAAAATGTTCAACGAAACCATGGAGAAAATATCCCAAGGTAAATGCCAGCCACTGAAGGTCCTGTTAACGAAACGTTGGGAAGTTGCAACGTCTAATGAGAAAGAAAACTGTCTCAAAACAGCCGAGATGTCTTTTCGGTTGGTATGAGGTGTAATCGCTCCAAATGATCCGGAAAAGCTCTACGAGGCCCTGGTAACGGCAACAGAGCAAAGGAGTTCACACGACATCATGACTTGCATTAACAACTGCATACAAGAATACGCCGACAAAGAATCTAAAAATTCAAGTTCTCAGCCTGTATGCTCTGAGTCTGAGGAGCTAAAGAAACTTCAAGAAGCTTTCGAGAAGCTATGTTCGGCAAATAAAGAAAGTGAGACGTCACTATCTTACTGTTTCCATTCTTAAGGAAATCTGTAATTTCTACAAGCTCCAATTTGAATCTAGAGATTCCAAAGCTGTTCTAATGTCAGAAATTAAGGAAATGACCGGTGAATGCCAGTGCTCAGTGGAAGGATAGTTACACCATCAAGCAGTGATGCAATGGACCTTGTTGCTGTCTATAATGGATAGATTGTAAGTTGGTTATGAAAAGTACTTTTTTTCTGTTTTGCCTTGACTTTGTGACGTGATTTTGTCACAATTTTAACGGACACGTGTCATTCTTACGTAATGTTTTGATGGGAAACCACACGGCATCATTTTATTTCCAAGCAGGTATATATTCAACCGTTTTTAGCCACCATTTTGCTTGAACAAAGTATATGTATATATTTAACGTGGTACACACACACACACACAAAAAAACAGTTTACTTGTAAAAACCTTTGGGTTTGTTATATCTTTACATACTTATAAAGAATTGTAGAGGGTGACTGAAATGAAGAAGAAAAGGTGTCCTACATAGCAGTCTTCCGCCAAATTTCCTTTTAGCCAACAGGATGTCGTGCAAGGGGCGAAAGCAACCAAAAAACTAGGGGCAGGGGGAGGACTTTATTTAGCCAGCCTTTTTCATGTCTTTGTATATACAAGCGTGGTACACCAAAAAATCGGTTTACTTATAAAACTCTTTGTCGTTGTCGTGTGATAAAAAATGTATGGAAAATTGAAAATGAAAAGAATAGGGTTTAGCGATAAAAGGTCAGATCGAATAAAGGTATGAGCTGAAATTAACATGGTTCACTTGACAATTGTATGTCGAGTTTATAAGTGGATAACACTAAAATTGTATATTGCTAGTTTTAGTAACACCATACGTAAATGACATTGGTTACTGTTACGGAAAGTCATATTTTAGAGTCAGCTTTGTATATAAAGCAATGATTTTGCATACATTCTCGGGAACAGCAAAAGTGACTTAGAGCAAACATCCTAAGTACAGGGTTCTACGGAAGCCGAAAAGGGACAATCCAAAAATATTTTTCAAATCTCGAAAAACATTTCAAATCGCAATATTTATTTTAAACTCACTGTTGAAAAGTTTGAAAAATCCAAAAATATTTTGCAAATCGAAAAAAAACATTTAGAAATCGAAAAAAACTTTTTCAAAATCCGAAAATATTTTGGAAATCCAAAAAGATTTTTTGTCACGTGCTATTTGCGCCAGCAGTCACCCAGCATTACACCGGCGTTTTCTTGCCTTTTCCCGCATCATCCCGCATACAAAATGGCGAAGGAACGAGGATAGAACATGTTCTGTCATAAATGTGGAAGAGAATGTGGGAACAATGAAACATTCAGCCGTTGTTGTGGAACGCTAAAATGGCGTGAAGAGGAAAGTGTGTTGTCCAGCTCGGGAGACGAAAGATTGGCTATAGAACATTACTTTAATAAGGGATTTCGTTACGAGACCATTGTTCACTTTCTGGCAGAATACCATGGGATTTCAATGAACGTGAAGACTTTGAAGAGAAGGCTACGTCACTATGGGTTACAAAGAAGAAACCACCTTCATTCAGAACACGCTGTTCGGGAAATAGTTAGACGAGAGATTGTTGTAAAATGGGGTTGACAGGCCTACACGACTCCCCAGCGCGTGTTTAGAGTAGCCCATTCAAAGTTTGGCCCCATTGAGTATGTCTTTGGGCGACCGTCCTCTTTTGTAAGATACGAGAAACGGATTTTTGTATATTTCGTTGAGTAGTGGTTGTGTTTCTATTAAATACCAGTGTCTCATTAGAATTTGCTTTAGGTTTGGCACTTATGGTTGGTATTGTGTAACACAAAAGGCAAGATTCGTTGGTTCGTCTTTTGTTTCTGTTAAAGAGCTAGTTTCCTGTTTTTTTAATTCACTCTTGATAGGGTTTTGCTAATGAGGTCCTCTCTGTAGCCTCTCTTTAGCAAAAATGCGCTTCATTTGTAATTTTCTCCTCAAACATTGTTTGAGAGGAGTTTGTTCTTAGAATTCTAAGGGTCTCCCCTTTTATGAAGTCTCTTTTACTTCCTTGTGGGTGACAGGAACTATAGTGTGTATACAGAAATGTCTCTGTTTAAAATGAGTACGCACATCAGGGATTGCGTCTTTTTTTAATCGTTCGCCTTTGTAGATGTACAGCTATTTTTTTCACTGTCTCGATCGTTAAGTTGTCTTGATTGCTTTCAGCTTGCGCCACGCGCGCTGATTCGATCGTACAACAGTTCTTAGTGTTCCCATTTAACACAAAAGTTTTTTGGATTTCAAAATATTTTTTTGGATTTCCAAATTATTTTCGGATTTTTAAAAAATTTTCTTGGACTTCAAAATATTTTTTTGGATTCGCAAAATATTTTTGGATTTTGAAAAAAATTTTTTTGGATTTCAAGATATTTTTTTGGATTCACAAAGCTTGGGGTGTCACGAAAACTCACACCCCGAGAACTCAGACTCCTCGAAAATTCAAGAGATAAACTCGACTCATGATCACTCCTGGTAATCCCTCGTGTATTTTGACCTTTTGGGTCTTCATCCAACTGAAGCAGCAAAAGCAAGGCCGCAAGCTGCACGTTTCGCAAAATCGTCCGATGGTTGAGTATTAAAACATTTTAGAGTGACACAAGACTTCATTTAGCTTAGATTTCCTCCATTTTTCCCGTTAATTTTGAACTTTTCATTCACAGTTAACGGGATCAAATGCGCTCGCTCCAACACCAAAGTATTGAAATGTGGCGTGATTTTGACGAGCCGAAAGGGAGTTTGTTTACCTTTTTGTACTTCGTCGCACAGATCCTTGTTGTCGCTCTGTTAAAATTCTTAAATATTTCGCGATAATAATGGATACAAACAGAGACTCGGCCCACCAGTCCCAAAACGAAGACAATTTTGCGACCCTTGGGCTAGAGTTCTTAAATGAGGCAGAAAGAGAAAAACAACGCGAAAGAAGACTCGGCATTAGCGCCGTCACGATTCGCCTCACTGAAGAATCACTCTTGATATTGTTGTCCGTCTTTCGCGTCGGATTTGTTGCATTATTCCACCGGTTATATTATAAAAAAATTGGTTCATGCTTTATGCTATGCACTATCGAATTATGGAGCACTTCGGAAGCTTGGAGAACACTTCGAGGGACCTGAGTTTTCAGTATCTGAGTTTTCGTGACACCCAGCGACCTTGCCATGAATTCCAGTAGTTGCCTCTAACATAAATAAAACACTCGCGATATGTGAGCATGACTCAGCCAGTCCAGCTTTGCATCCCAAGCAATGGGCTGACAAAATAGTCCCATCGTTTTCGGAAATGACCCAAATGTTCACTAAAGGATCATTCATATGTTGTGAATGCCAAACTCGTGCTCTCACGGCATACTTGCCGGCGATTACTTTGCCTACAACTGAGGCTACAAATCCTTGCGAAATGGTTTCCTAGCTTTCTAGGATTCCTAGGAATTTCCTAGGAATTTCTTAGGAGTCAGTGGAATTTTCCTAAAAACATTTAAGCTCTCTAGAAGTGTGAACAAACATTACTAGGTTCCTAAAAATTTCCTAGGAAATTCCTAGGAATGATTACAGGTAGAATTTACATAAAAAAATAGATTCTTGATCCTTGGGAAATTCTTAGGAATTTACTAGGAAAAATTATTTTTTAAAATAAAACCTTAATTTTTAAGAATTATACTTGTGAGTTCAGCTTTTGAAAGAAAAGTGCCATTTTAGATGTTTCAAAAAGTCACTACTTGCAATATACCACAATTTTTTTTCTATTTTGCATTATAATTTACAACTCATTAATTTTAAAGCAGATATTCTTGAAGTTTATACAATTTCCAATAAAACATTAATTTTTTATCCTTCAATTGCATATCACAATACATTGAAGTAAAAATTTACTGTAGTAAAGAATACAAGCAGAAAACTAAATCAAATGCAATTCAAGTGGGATTTCAATCCATGTGTTTGGTGCTCCAGTCAGATAATAAAAAATGCTATACTGCAAGGACAGCGACTCTGACCACACTGAAATACAAAGTTATATCAGCCTGAGGCATCCCTGAAAAATGGTTTATCACAATGTGTAAGATTCAGCCAACATAATTTTGCACTGTCTCCTGATTTATTCCAATTATATGGTGAATTCTACATACTTTCCATTTAAAGTAAACTTAAGTTGAATATAGATAGTATCAAGTATCAATTTATTTGCCAGATTAGAATATTTTATACAAAAAGCTTAAGAACATATCTTTACTTAAATATTATAACAAGGAAGTCTTATTTGAAGCGATGGGAAATTTCAAATCTGGCATATTGAGACTTAAAAAGGGATATTTTCTTATATCTAACCACAGACAGCATTAAAGTTTGGAAATCTTATTATAACATGGTTTCTGGAATTGCCATTTAGAAGCATTATAAATCTTCTCCAAAATTTCAGTGACACTCTTTGCTTTCAGGTCAGACCTAAAACATTGAGAATAAGAACTATCAATGCGATGCTTCTTTTCAAAAAGTGCTATAGGAATAAAAGAATAGTTGTAGGTTCAGAAGGAACAGTTGAGGAAGAGAGGATTTTGAAACTAATTTCTTAAGCTTAATTGCCATTTTTATAAAAGAATTGCTTATCAATTCTATAGTTTTTTTCCTACTGGTTTTGAAACTTACAAGCATCATTGAAGCTTGAAGTGCATTGAGACATTGTGAAATGCGCTATATAAGCTTAAGCATTACATTACATTTTCTTACCCGGTCCAACGTAACGATGCACAGAGCGCATGTGATTTTCCATTGTCTGTTGTCGTGAGAGAACACGTTTACAAGTCTTAGTATGATTTCAGAGCTGAGCAAAGAGTTCCAGCCATCTGATTTGTCGAGCAGTTCCTTATATGATGCTATATAAACCGCCCCATGCGGTTTATATAAAATGTTAAAATAAAATGTAAATGTTACTACAATGTTATGACTTTTGAAATTTCTCTGTTGTTCAGCTCTTAAATTATACTAAAACAATTATTCGCCTCAAGTTCGGTGAATATTGTCGAATAATCCCCTCGACTTCGTCTCTAGGATTATTTGATGATATTCACCTCGCCTTCCGCGAATAATTGTTAAATAAGGAACCGCTCGAGCAATCAGATTGCTGGAAACTCTTTGCTCAGCTCTGAAACTATACTAATTAACAATTAAAATGATATCACATGAGAATAACAATCTTAATTAGTTCAGATGCCAAAATAGCATTGACATGTTTGTGCGCGCATTTTATCAGCCGGAATGAAAACATGCTCCACTGGAAAATAATGATTTTGCCAAAAATGTATATTTTGATCCAAACTTTTCAAATTGCATCAGCCTTGCACGATTTCTGATAATTGATATATGTGAATCCTAAGTTGTCAATTTATTAATCCTTTGAATGATCTTTTACTGTTTGTTTTGCATTCCAAGTAATTTTGTATATACATGTACAATCTATAGTAAAAACAAAAAGTATTGTTAATTATAATGTTTATTTGAGTTGTATATAATAAATTCAATTCAATTCCTATCATATGGTGTTGTATGTTTTATGCAGTTAAGTGCAATTTAATGGAGTTGACAACGTGGAGCACAAGTGCTACCCAGCGCAGTCAGCGGTCTGGCATGCACCTGTATTCCTTTTGTTCTTGGTCCACGGGGCGTTGTTCAGTTTTGTTAGTGTTTTAGTCAGTGTTTTACTGAGCGTTAGCATTTTTCCCTGTTTTTCTCCTTCTGTGTGGGGGCTCATGGCTGGGTCGCCTGGATTTGCCATCCATGGGAGCAGTGTTCATCTAGGAGCTGGCTGCCAATAGTGGAAGCTCCTGGATGTCTCAGGCACCCTACCTCCACTTTGTGGGGCAGTTGTTGAAGTGTCTATATTCTATTTTTCCTATTTTCCTAAGAAATTCCTAGGAGTTTCCTAGGAATTTCCTTGGGGACCTAATCTTGGTCAGACAAAAGTGAAATGTGTATCCTAAGAAATTCCTAGGAATTTCCTAGGATTTTTTTCGGATTTTAATTTTTTCACTCCTAGGAATTTCCTAGGAAATTTCTAGGAATTCTTTGAATTCTTCTTCCCAATTTACTGTGAAATTTCACACCTTATTCCTAGGAATTTCCTAGGAATATTCTTAGGAAATTCCTAGGAAAATCTTAGGATTTCCTAGGAATTTCCTAGATCTTTTCGCAAGGGAATCCCGACACCATTTGATTAAACGCCTCTAGACTCTTGAACGCCTGGAACTGCTTCTTGGTGTAGAAGCTGGTCTCAAGAACGAGGTAACTCAGCAAGTCCGACGCTTCCACAGGAGGCAAGCATTTTGGACTGAACTTCTCGGCTGGTATGCTTGCAGGGTCAACCCCAATGACAGAGATCTTTTGCAAACATCTTTCCTTCCAACTCTCTTAGCTTTCGGCATACTCAGAGACCACTGGGATACCTTAAGATGAATTCCAGATACTTTTATCGCTTTTTTCTTCCTGGATATTCATGTAGTTGGCGAAATAATACGGCGATAAGAGAGAGGGCTTCACTATAGAAATCGACTAATTATTCATAAATTTGACACCCGAGGGACACCAACATGGCGGACACCAACTTCAGCAAAGCTTGTGACGTCACCTGAAACCCAACCATTAATTAATACCAGTTCTAATTTAAAGGAAAGGGTTATGGGAATAAAATAAAAGTAGTCTATATCACGAAGCGTGCCTTCACTGTTTAGACTGAGAGTCCTAAAGTTTTTTAAGCATGTATTCGAATTTCTTATGATGATAAGCGCCCCCCCCACCCCACCCCACGCCGTTCTATTTTCACTCAGCGGCTAGTCAGCGGTCACGTTTCTTCGTAATCACCGTTCTTGTCGATCATAAAATCAAAATACCAGCGTGATATTGCTTCGAAGATGAAGCAGTTGTGTTATTTACATTCGAGTCGAAGCTTGGGTGACACAGGTTATTTCTTAAGGTGGACTTACGAGGGGAATTCGAACACTAGTTGTAGTGTTTGAATTGTTCGAAGAAATGGTCGCATGGGGATGTTGGAATGGTAAGTTTAACGAATAATTTCAAATTTTGCTGCTTTAATTGAAAGTAAAGTTCATTTGAATTGCTATGTATTTCTGACGGTTTTAAATCTACTTGCTCGATTTATGTCTGCAACACTTCATGTTGACAAGTCCGTCAAAGTGGTGGCCAGACTTGGAGATTTGCCGAAAATCAGGTAAGTTTGTAGAGTAGTAAAGTTTTCGCAAAGGTCAGGCCACAAAGTTTTTTTCTGTAGTTACCTTTGCTATGGCATCTATTTCCTAACTATGTTAGTTGGATCAGTTAAGAACGCCTCACTTTTTCAAAAAATTTACCTTGAATCTGATCGGTCTTCGCGGGCGTGACTTAAGCGAATCAATAAGAGGTCATTCAAGTCTTCTTGTTTGCTTGATTGAAACGTGTTCATAAAAGTCTCCTCGATGGATAAGATAGAGTTAATAAACATGGCTGTGGTATTTGTTTTTTGCTGAGTTCCGTAGTTTTTGTAAATTGTCCGCGACGAGTGAAATTAGGAAATTATTTCACGCGCGTTTTTGTCAAAATTCTGAAAATTTCCCGAGCCTTTAGGTGAGGGAAATTATCAGAATTTTGACAAAACGCAAGTGAAATTATTTCCTAATTTCAGGAGAAAACCATTTGATTACCTTTTAACATCGTGGGTGACAAATTATGTTCACAACCGTAATTGTTATTATTGGTTTATTCTATCGAAAACCGAGAACATAAAGAAGAGTATAGTTTTCGTTTAAAGCATACATTATTGCTAAAGTTCGTAATATTCTGAGTTTCTTCACAAAAATACCTTTCGAATTCTTCGTGCCTGATACAAGAGATGTTACCATGGCAATTTTGTAATTTCACATGTGAAATTAAAAATAACGCTAAAAGTTCGCGCAAAAATTAAGGAGTAATTTGTCACCTATGATATTATTATTATTATTATTATTATTATTATTATTATCTCTTTTATCGCAGTCTTTGCTGGTATTCTTTTTGTACATCAGCCGGGCGCAAACCATGCACCTAGAGCGTCTGTCACTTAAGTCAATCATTCTGTTCATACACTAAGCACCTTACTAAAGATTCGCGCCGATCCCAGCATGCAGATCTTTTGAATCTCTGTCATAGTAGCTCTCTCTGATACTTTCTTGATGTTTTTCTTGATGTTTCTTATTATTATTATTATTATTATTATTATTATTATTATTATTATTATTATCATTATTATTGTTATCTCTGATTGTTCTTGATTCTTATGTCCTGTCACCATTAGCGCCGGATCCAATCTAGGTTCTGACGTTCCAATGGGTAATCATGGTCTTCATTCGATCGATAGAACTTTTCGGAGCATGTGGCTTCATCCTAGGAGGGTGATCTTTTGGAGTTCTGTAATGTTTATTTTTCCTGGTATCTTGTCAATGTGTTTTCCAATGCCTTTCTTGACTACTCCAAGTGCCCCGATGACAACAGGCCCTGTTATTGTTTTCAATCCCAACATTTTCGTAATCTCAATTTCCAGATCTTTACATTTGGACAGTTTCTCGGTTACTTTTACTGATGTATTTCGGTCGGAGGGGGTTGCCATATCTATCAGCATGCATGTCTTTTCTTGCTTATCTTTAATAATGATTATTATTATTATTATTATTATTATTATTTATTTTTATCATGCAGTGCACACGTATAGATGCTCTAATAAGTAAAAGAACAGAGGGCGCAAAGCGTAGCATATGTCTTCTTAAGAAAAGTACGTCTATACAGATAACTATGTTTATGTCTAAGAACTAAAACGAGATATTCCCTAGAAGTCTCTACAATATTTCCTAAAAGTCTCTAAAACATTAAAGTTCGCACTGTTACTTGACGGTGGCCTTGACGGTGCGCGCTATGTTCACCGAGCTCCAGAGCGTCGCTTTCTCCATTTTTCGCAGGACTTCCTTGCTCCTATCGCTCTCAAGCTTGTTCATTGTTTTCTCTAGCTCCTTCGACCACCCCCCTAGCACATCGATAACTATTTTGAACTGCTCTACGCAATAACCAGGATATTGCTTTTTAAGCTCCCATCACAGTGGGGCATATTTTTCCGTCTTTCCTTCTCCTTCTTTCTCCGGTTAGCTAACCAGGGACAACTCGTTTCCATCGCCCAGAACTTCCTTCCTGTTGTGATCCACAAACCTGACATCCACTCTGTTGGCCTTGACGTGACTATGGTCGGCATACACTGGTACATCCCAGTACGCTGGAGCATCCGAAGATTCGTACACTGGGTTTGGTTGTTACTAACGATTACCATAGATGTA